>NC_091837.1:48256553-48529053 GCF_037783145.1 Equus przewalskii | reverse complement strand
AATGGTATTTTACGGAATATTATCACTGAAGTCAGGAAATAAAGAAGAAAAGAATTATTGAATGAAATTTAAAAATTGGCTTAATAATGGGCCCAGCCCTGTGGCTGAGTGGTTAACATTCGACGTGCTCCACTTCAGCGCCTGGGTTTGCAGGTTCGGATCCTGGGTGTGGACCAACTCCACTCATCAGCCATGCTGTGGCAGCATCCCACATACAAAGTAGAGGAAGATGGGCACAGATGTTAGCTCAGTGACAATCTTCCTGAAACAAAAAAAGAGGAAGATTGGCAATGGATGTTAGCTCAGGGTGAATCTTCCTCACCAAAAAACCCAAAAAAAATTGGCTTAATAATATGACAAAATATTTCCAATGTTTAAAATGGATGTTGTTACGTTAAAGAAATAAGACTGTAAAATGACAGATTTTTTTCTTAACTTCTTTCCTTTTTTCCTTAATGCTATTGCATAACTTCCTTTTGTATTTTTCTCATTCTGTTTTATCTAGTTTCCACCTGCAGCCAATATTCAATTATCCCCACTCATGCTAGTAAGCATGGATAATCTAAAACACTTTATACAAATGGTATTTGTAAAAACACCCACATCCTCTCATAGACTGAAGCTACATTTATAGTTCCTTCAGCCCAAAGTGAGAAGGACAGTAGGAGTGGTTGCTCTAAGGTGGTCAGATAACCAGGAGTCCACCCTTAGCAGAAAGAGGCCTTGGGAATGGTTGGCTGCAAAGGGATTTAGCAGGGATTGGAGAGAGACAGGCTTGGAATAGAATCTATGGTCAGGAAAAGGTGTCCAGGTCAGAGGTATTATGCACGGTTCAAATAGCATGTGAAGACAATCGGGAAGTGACTGTATACTGGCCTCCGCAGGGGCTCATCAAACCAGCACCTATCCCCTGATTAACCTATGAGTTCCATCAGCCATGTAAATTAACACAGGCCAACTAGCCCTGGGCCTGGAAGAAATCAAGCTGTGGGAATGTACATATTTAAAAAAAAATTAAATATGCATCCCACAGTATCACTCTAGGACTCACTCAGGTTTATCATTCTTGCTGGCATCTAATGCATTATTGCTAAGGTAGAGAATCTGGTAAATTCGAGAAAGAGTACGGAATATTTTGTGACAAGATTTTTGTAAAAACCCATTTGTGTACTTCAGTCACATAGTATACAGAGGTGAGTAAAAAGCACCACGGGTCTTCAGTTCCTTGGGATTTTTATTCGCATCACTTTCTACTAATCTGCTTAATAGTGGTGGATTTTATATATAGGGGTGTATATCACATGCTGCATCCTTGAGTAAGCTTCATAATTCACATTCAAAACTTGGTTCAGATGACTGCGTAACCCAGAAAAGATAGCTGAGATTTTAGGGACGATTTAGGAGTAAACGGGATTTGCTGCCACTAAGAATGGAAATGGAAGTAAGGGAACTCTCTTTCGATTTATATTTGCAATTTTTGTTTAGCACGTCAGCTTCCTACGTGTTCTCTTTCATGTCTTATCTACTCGAAATGCATTTAGTAATGTCTATCACCACAGTACCTGGTGCTTAGGTACTAAAAAGCGCTTTAAGAATGCAATTTGAAGACTGATAAATCAGGTCTGTTTAGCTCAGGGGAAAGAAAAGCTAAGTGGGGATTTAGTAGAAGGGAATAATATTCCTAAAAGGAAATCAGTTAGATGCCAGTAAGCTTTTTGAAGTAGAAACTAATTTGAAAGCATAGAGGTCATGACTGAAATGGAGCACTGGGCTGGACGATCACATTTTAGCAATTTGAAGGGACATTTCTTTAAGCATCGTAGATGGAATATATGCTAGCTTACCAAAGTCAGCAGTGGAAATAGACTCAGGGAGCTAGATGAATTTTTGGTAAGTGGGGACTATGGGGCTAGAGCCGCAAGCAGCATTTTAGTAGCTAATCCTAAGAGGCTTGACAAATGTATTTGTTGAGTGTCCATTATAATTTCAGGCCTTCATCGGTATGTGCTTTTCCCCTCAAACTTTAAATGTTCTAGTGCATCTATATTATCACTCTCTCAATTTGAATTTTAATCCCAAGAAGCAATGAATAATCTTTCCTATTAAAATAAATAACGCATGTGCTCTTCACCTTGCTCCCTCCCTCCCCCCAAAAAAGATTGCTGAAATCACATGATATGGTGTATGTCAACTTCTATGCTGCTGTACTTGAGGGGAAATAAAGAACGTAACACAATTTATTACAGGGAGACAAATTATAGTTTCTGTTTCATGTGGAAAGTTTAGGGGTGGCAGCTTGACAGTAAATTCCATCAAAATCTACCCTGCCAGAATGCCAACATTGTTCTTCATTCATTTTAGTGTAAGGTTTAATTATTTGCTGATTTTTAATACCAGTCAGTCATTCTTAGCATCACTGAATTAACTCTAAACTCTATATCAGTAAAGAGCCTTATGTTGCCCCAATTTGTTATAACCGTGCAATACAGATTAAAATTGCATCTGTTAAGATTATATTGTGTATTTAGATTTCAGGAGACAGAAACGCAATATTCTCATGAATATAACAGTTGGAGCCAATAACCTGTAACCAATTTCATACTTTTTCTATTGCAAAACCTGAACTATAAGGATTATGTTTTGGAAAAGATTATAAATCTGTCACTACTAATCTAATCTTTACAGTGGCTTTGTAACCAGTTAGAGACTAAAGATCATTACTTCTCCTGCTCTGATTTTAATCATAACACATATTTGATATTTCATAACTTTCTTTTGTTCCATCAGCATGTGCATTATAAAGTGTACAGCATTAATAAATAGAGGCATAATGAATGTGACTAATTGATTTTGGCAGTCAAAGACTGGCACACTTTTTATACAATAGGGAATCCATTCAAAGAAGCTTAACTGCTATTGAGAGCCAGTGTTCGATGCAGTAATGGTTTCTAATTTGAATTCTGTGTGAGGTGAGCAGAATGCAGTTATTCAGAGTAGTTCTCTACTTAATTTTTTTGGTGTTTTGTTTGTAATACTCGTTTATTGGATTCTCATTCCCTTACAATTTTATGTTTTGGTCTGTATATGAATTCTGCAGCACAATTATAAATGCAATTTTCATAAGTTGCCTGTTTGTTCAAAACTAGAGATCCATAATATGAACAAGAAGCCATAGCCATTCCTTCTCCCTGTTTTTGGTCCAATCTAGTTGTATTTTCTTGCCCCTTACTTTTTAGTACTGAAATCAGTTTGTCTCCTCAAAATATCCACCAAAAACAAGAGACTTATTTGGAGATAAAACAAGTTTATTAACTTGTAAGCACAAATGCCAAAATACAGTTTTTATTAGATATTATTGAAAAATTAATTCCTTGATACTCCAAGGGAAAAAACAGGCCTGAATCATAAGATCAGTCTTAGCTTTAAAATGTGAATGGCCTTCAAAACCAATTTTACCTCCTTTATAAAATCTTTGAACACTAAATTATATTACATGGCTGCGATTTAATAGTGGACATGAGATCAAATTGGGTGTCACAGAAGCATTAATCAACCAAGTGTCATTACAAGTAGTTAATAACTCAGGTGTTAAGCGTTGTCATTCGAAACCAGAGACGGTGTATGTTTACAGACCCATCACTTACTGTAGTCAAAGCTGATTTAGGTGAGATAAAGAATGACTGTTGTTAAGGGTTTACAAGAACTAAAATTTATATTAAAAATAACTTTTTGCTTTGCCGTCTGGCACCACCAAGGGACGAAGATGTTGTGTTTGAATGCAATTAGGAAAAACTCTAATGGGAAGTCAGTCATTTCCAGGCACAGTGCAATTGATTTTCCACCAATCAGAATAGGGAATGAGATACTCTGAGTCTATTATTATTAAATTATTTATGAAGTCATATTAAATCTGGTCATTAGTTCTGGCATTTCAGGTTAGTGAAGATTTTCCAATCACTGTGATGACAGGAGCTAGAAAGAGTATTTTGTGACTTGAGCATCGAATGCCACCTTTGATTGTCGTGATTAAATGAGATAAGTGAGTTTTTCTTTAAAAAGTGAAAACCACTTCTATTAACATCTGCATCTTAATTGAGGTATTGCTAGTCCTACTGACTGTGAACTCTTGTTAGCTCTTTGAAATAGGAAAAATGCTTATGGGGAAAGATTACACCCTAAATCAGTGTTTATTGTATCATTAATGAAACAGTGGGTAGTGACATATTTTAAGTTTCTTTCAGAAAAAAGCCCTAATAAGATGCAAAATTATTTTATGATTGCTCTCTAACTGACTCATACACACTGAGGGAATACGGTGAAGGTTTATAAGGACTTTATTAATAAATTGAGATTAACTTTTGGATCTCTTTCTCAGTTTTTTAAAACTGCTAACCCAGTTATCTTAAACATAATCCAACTCTGCCCCACGCCCCCCCCATCCCCCACCTTCACCCTGATTTCAATATCCTGGAAGCAACTTTAGGACAATTACTTTTCAAGAACCACACCAACTATAAATTCTAATTTATTTAAAATATGAGAGATACCAATTTTACAATCTAGGTGAGGCCTTTGACCTCTCTAGCCCCCGGGTTTCCTTATTTAGGAAGTAAAGGGATGGACTTAATAATTTTAAACAGGTCAAAATTTTCTTTGACATTGACGGTATTAACCTTATACTTTCTTAAAGAGCAGCAAAAGTAAGACAAGTCTCAACGTGAAAACTGCCTGCTTTGCATATAAAACCTACCATTTCATCAATAACTTGAATAACAAAATTGTGCTGATGAGGAGGTTGGGAGTCCTGTGACAGGCTTCGTGCCTTACTAGCTGTCTACCCTCGGCAAGTCACTTCATCTCTCTGAATCAGTTGATTTATCTATAAAATGTAGGTTGAAAACACCAGTGCTGGGCACTCTCACACAACTGTCATGAAGATCAATTGAGAAGATGTTAGAGTTACTTAAAAAGTGTAAAGCCATAGGAAAATGTAAGCTGTCAAAAAAAAATGTGTATTATTTTAAACCACTCCAGGCTACATAAAAACCACTGAGGCTAAATTTAAGATGACTTTGTGTTTCAGAAATAGTTGGACAGTTAAAGGTGAAGACCAAACCACCTCGAGAAGGAAAGCAAAGGACATAGCCTGTTTGCGGAATTATCATATAGCGCCAGAAATATTTAGGAGGAGTCATGATGGAAACTATTACCTGTTCCATTCCTCTTTCTCTACCTCACACAATATGAAGCCTGTATATGTAAATATAAAGAGATTTCGTACACACACAGACATATGCACAGAAACCAATCTTCATAGTTCAGAGAAGTGTAGCTTATGCGATGAGTCTTCTTGTAAACTCTGGTCGATTGGAAGATTAGCCCAAATGCCAAGCTTGCACACACTCGGTGTTGGGGGATCACACTGATGTAGACACAGGATGGTGCATGTGTCGAGGGTACCGCACATGCCCGGAGGGTATCTCAAAGTAATTGGCTTGGTGCTTGCATCAGGGGTCTAAGTGTTGGGAATGTGTGCCTATTGTATTTAGCAGTAGCTCAGGCAGTTTAGTGACTTGGGCAGGTTTCAACAATTTCTCTTTCAGAGATAATTTTATAGATATTTAACTCTTCTCCCTTCCTTCCCCCAGATTTAAAATCAAGGTTTTGCTGTTGTCTATTGTGGGCTGCTTTTTGTTGGGAAGTCTGTGCCTCTCCTGGTATGTATTTGGGACCGGGTGCATACTACACCTTTTCAGTTCCACAGGGATGGGACCAGATGGAAGAATTTGATTATCTAGCAGTAGAGGACCAACTGTTCAGTTGGATACAGAACCGGGAGAAAAGGGTTGAAGAGATCTAAAATGGCTGTCGTATGTGGAGCCAACAGTTTCCGAAGGGAACCAGGCAGGCACTGAGGTGTAGTAATGCAGAATCTCTTCCAAGTACCAGCTGGGGTTTTCAGGAGCCGCTATCCCCACAGCAGACACTCAGCAGGCTCCAAGCAGCTTGACTTTACCATATGTGGAACTTTTTATTCTCCACCTCGCTCCCCAGAGGGATGGGCCACAGGGACACGAGAGGCAGGTGAATTGCTCTTAATGCAGAGCACTAAATCACTGGGTTAACATGAGAAGCCTGGAGAGAGGAAATGGATCTGCAGAAGACTGACTCGGAGTCTCTTAACCTTGGAGCTATTCTGAGCACCAAAAAAGATGCCGCATAATGTTTCATTAGGCGTTCACCTTGTGCCTGCCCTCTTTTATGCAAGTGACCTTTTCATCCTTGTACATATTTTTTAAATGCTTTTAAAAGCCATTCAATACTTCAGAATGCTAACTGTACATTTTTTATTCACACAGAATCATACCTTGAAAGTAATGAGGGAGCTGAACAGCACTGCAATCTGTGATTTGTGGGAATTTCTTGCTTTCTCTCCGTTCAGACACCCCAGTTTGACAGATGGGGCACAAAGCCACAGAGCAATCCATAACTCCAGTTTGTATCATAAATTTTTAGTCCCTCCTCCTCCACGAAATGCCTGCTTAACGGTAGCTAGAATCCTCATGCAACACTGTTGGCATGAATTGGTATAATTTAAGACATTTCTTCCTATTGGCCTTAGAAAATCATTTTTACAATAAAAAGATTACAATAAAAAGATCAGGAAGGGCTGATGAGATTTAAAATTAACAAGCACCGACCTGTGTCTGAAAATGGTGTAAATACCAATTTCCTCAGTATGGTCCTTTTTAAAAAATTTTGGTCAAGTAAGCTTCGTAAATGTCTTCCAATTTGATTGGATTTATTTCACTCATAAAATGCTTCTGTCGTTTTGGACTGTGTTACCTTTAGTATTAGTGCATCTACTTGCCCATAAAGATTCAGCCTATTATTGCCAGAGGACTTAAGTAGAAGATAGCTATGTTTTATATTTGTTAAAATTCTGTGAATTTTTCACTAGTCAAGAGACAAGGAGTCCACTGAAAAATGTGGAAAATTGTGGTGAATATGAATCTATGAAAGGCAAAGCTGTATTTAAGACAGGGCTTCCAGGTGAACTGTCATGACACCATATTGATTACCGTTTGGTGACCATTTGCCTCTGAGACAGTAAGTACCCATTCAGGTGAACTAGGTTTACCTGTGCTAGGAAGAGGACAATTAGCCGTCACTTTCTCAAGCCTGAAGGAACAGGTGCTGGGCCATGGTTGAATCAGCAGAAAAGCAGTGATGAGAAATCTATAAAGTAAGGCAGATTAAAGTTCATTATTAGTTAATGAAAAGAAAAAATATAGTCATTGTTTTTCAACACTGGCAGCATATTAGCTGAATATAAAATGTATGACAGATGTGTAGTATTAATTAATCTATCTCCTCAACAAAATCAGTGTACAAACTAAATCAAATAGTGGACCAGTAATCATAAAGTTGCAAAAGGAGTTGATTAAACAAATTACAGTTAATGTTTGAGTATGTGGTACTATCTTTCAGAGGGAAGCTACTTCTCCCAATTGTCCAGTGATGTGTTTTCTGTAATAATTCATATTAACAGGCACCTGAAGGTTTCTGAGATTATTTGGGGGATTACTATGCAGAAGAAGCTATATTCCTGCATGGGATGAGTTTTTAACTTTATTTTTGTATTAAAAATATGTCAACAACAAAAGCAAGGAAAATTGATAGTATGCATTCCCATGAAGTATATTTCTGTTACCTTGGTGAGGAATGTGTGCATGTGTATCTTTATTTCTTTTTTAAAAAATAATGATTTACAGTATTTTTAATGTGCCAGCATAAAGATCTAGAACAAGAAACATATCTTATGGTAAGACAATAACAAAAATCTTATTTTAAAAATCCAATTAACTTCAGCATATGCATTGAGACAAATTCTGTTTATCTAGTGAATTTCAAATTTACTCAGCTACTTTGGAATTTTGAATATCATGATAGCGATTCGTTTTGTTTATGCTTCCCATTTGAGCTATAGTCAAAGGGTAGGGGATGAAGTATAGAGCAACAGGTTTGATTTGTAGAAAAATCTCTACCCTCTTTTTGTTTTTTAATGTTCTTTATTTAGATCAGTTTTAGGTTCACAGCAAAACTGAGAGGAAGGTACAGAGATTTTTGCGTGTGTTCTCTGTCCCCACATATGCATAGCCTCCCTCACTGTCAACATCCCTCACCAGAGCTGTCCATTAGTTACAATGGATGAACCTACATTGGCATGTCAGAATCATCCAAAGCCATAATAACATTGCAGTTCACTCTTCGTGTTGTACCTTCTGTCCTTTATTTCATTAAAAAGAAGAAAAAAGTTTTAGTGTGATGTAATAGCAGAGTTTGCCGGTGGGAAAGTTTTTTAAAAGATTTTTTTCAAATCTGCGTTTAGACAGCGAAACTTTATAAATGAATGGTGTTTTTGTGTTGTATGTGGACAAACCTATCTGTAACACTTTTTTGGAGGAGAGACTAGAAGAGGTTGGCGGCTGCTGGAATGTCAGCTGTAGGCTGTTACTGATGATTTAAGCCAATTAAACACACAGAGTGGTTCTTTCTTGGTGTCGTTTGGCAGAACTACGAAGTGGTGTTGCATGATAAGGAAGAGCCCAGGGTACGCACAGTTTCTTGTGCACATGTGTTAGAATCACTGCAACTCATAAATTCAAATTACTTTTAAAAGCTGGCCATGATACATTTGCTCATTAACCATATGGAAAATGGCACTCAGGAATTTTCAACAGTGTATTTTCAAAGAAAGAATCCAATTGCAGGCAGACATTCCTTAGTACAGTGTTTATGCAGCTGTACTTGTGATTAAATTACACCAACTCGGGCCCACATGTAGCCACAGAACTTATTAGTTTGAGTACAAAGTACCTTGTAAGAGTATGAGAACTCTCATTGTGATGTTTTTTTGGCCTCTTGGCCACTGTATCAGGCAAGCATCAAAAGTCACGCATGTGCTTAGAGGTCTCTGGAGAAGGAGCCGTGGGACAGAGCAGAGCCGCTCACACTGTATGAGGAACTTTGACAGTCTACCAGGGGGGACTGTGGGATTGCTGCTGTCAGCAGTTCCAACAGTGCAAACAGTATGAAGAAGCTTCCACAGGGATTGAATTACTGAAGACTTCTGCTCCGTGTTTTTTGGTATAATTGAGAGCACAGAGGGAGCTTGATTTCTCTGTCTTATGATTTGAAGGTGAAGACAAGAGCCTGCAGGGCTCTGTCAGAGTTATGGGCATGCTCAACCCAGACTTCAAAAAATCTAATTCCCATAAAACCTTACAAGGCTGAATTGCTTACCTGAATATAAAAGATTTACTTTCACTGAATCATTTAACACACAACCATATTAATTGCATTTTGGAAAAGAAAAGCATAGAATACAGTGCAGCTGAAAAACCGTACGGGGGTTAAAAGAGTGCTTCAGTTTTAACACACATTTGAAAGTGAAACTGCTATATACAGATGCTCTGACATACTTGGCCACACACGAACACCCAAGTTGTGTCTTTTGTAAAGAGCACGACATTGGTGGTCATTGTTATCTCTATTGAAAATGAATTAATACCCTTCCTCTATATTCTGGAAGTGTAGATCTATCCAGGTGTATTGTATTTATTCTTCACTGGTGGATGTAACTATTATTCTGATGGCACAGAAATAAATAAGAGTAAAAAATGCCAGCTGGCCATCTTCTGTCACTTTCAGCATGAATGGTGAACTGAGTGCCCCTCGCCCTGGTGAGGGGGGTGGGAGCCACAAAGGGAGAGGCAGCAATGTGGTCTCCTGGCAATGTAGCCACCTTTCCCTTCCTTTTTCACGCATAGTCTGACCCAAGTGCTTCCCTTGTATGGGGAGAAGCCAACCGTGACAACTTGGTCCCCTGGTGAGGGCAAAAATCTCCCAAGATGTGCCCCCAAATAAGAAAGCAAAGCATTGCTACCCCTGCATACAGTTTAAATTAAACTGGTGATAACACATAGGACTGTTCTGATTTTCCTAATTTCTTTCCTTGCAAAAATGTGATCAAAATACATGATAAAAATGAAACCTTGGAATGGTCGCTTGCTGTTCGGACTCATGGGCTGGCATGGGAGAGCGTGTTTTACAAAGGAGAAGTGTTTTGTACGCACACGCACACACTCTTCTCACAGAATGAGAATGTTCCTCCTCTCTCCACTACTTAACCTCATCTACCGGGGTTGGCTGTCTTGCCTTAGCTTCATGCCTTGAACGTCTTTAGGCATCCTTCCATCTGAAACCAAATTAACCCACTACAGGGACAGCCCTGGAAGGCACAGAAGCTGCGAATGTATTTACACAGTTAACCAGCATACTTTATTTAACTATTCCTACTTTAAGCTTTCAGGGGGAAAAAAATACCACCCTAGAACAAATACCAATTGTTAGCTTCACTTTCACGTTGCCAGCAAGCAGATCTTTTCCAACTGGGAGTAATATCCTGTTAGCTATGTTTAATTCTTATTTTACCTGGGGGATTGAGAGTACCAAATGATTTCAGCTGCTCAGGCATTACATTTCGGTCTGTCCTCTCCTTCTGCCCCTGTCTTCCTCACATACTCCTTCTGGGACCTTCTTACCATTAACAGTGAAAGGACAGCTTTTCTCTAAACCCGAACCAGCAGGCCCTATTCAGAAAAGGAACCTTCTGAGATGTTGGGAGGGAAAGACACGCACGCACACACTTACCGCTCCACACATACCGTTCTACCTATGCTTTGGCAGTGCCTCCATACCTGCAACATAATCATTCATCCTTCATCACATCCATTTGTTTTTCCACTTTGCAAAATGCTTTGGAGGAGGGATGTATATGTGTATGTAACTTTTGGTTAGAGGCAGTTTACCTTTGGCCATGAAATGGACACTGTGCATGGTGTTACCACAGGCGTTCTGTTCGAATTGCATTGTGTCTTAACAACAAAGCCCCCCGTGAAACTCAATAAAATTACCAATTTCACAGTTGATTTTCTTCCTGCTCTGCTCTGCAGCCCTCACACTCCTGGCCTGTCTCCACACTCTGCAGGGGATGGTGTCGGACCAAACCAATAACACGGTGCTAAAAAGGGGCTTGATATAAACCAGGCTGGTCTTAATTCTAATTAGTATGTCCAGCAACTTTTAAATCTTTGAACCCTCGTTGTCATAAAAAATAATGCTATCAATTTATTATGAATTGAATGAAGACCATTATCTGTGTGGTTGATCAGATCACACTGTTCTATTTGATTCAGGCCATAGTTGCATTTCACAGAACATATGTGGATCCATTTTATTTCTCACACTATGCTTTATTTTCTCCTCTGATATTATTGACTATGCTAACTTTGGTAATTTAAGATCAATCAAAGCCGTGTGACCTAAGGTACATAAACCTTGGATCATTGATTAGAAAGCAAACATTCTAGGTCTAATTCAGCTATTGACTAGCTACGTGATTCTGAATGTAGTCTTTTCTTGTCTATGTTTCCCCACTAATGAAGGAATAAAATCGAGAAGGGGCAATTGAGAAAAATATATACAAGTGCTATTTTATTTTGATCTTTAATAGTTAAAATAAATACTGAATATAACTTAAGGCTCAGGTGAGTCAGGTCTTAGTATATTGAACCATGCAGGCCTTGTTAACTGCAGACTAAAAATCTGACCTAATGCCCACTGTAAGATACAGCTTAAAGAATTGAACCTAAATTATAAATATCTTGTTCTGTGATAGGAATATTCCAGTCACAGAGATAACTGACTTTACTCCATTTCAGTTTCTACTCTTTTTTTTTCAGGAGCTACAGCCAACCCTAAACCCATTCCCAAGTTGTATATGGGTTTTATTATTGAAGCATCTTTGTCAGTCATCTTCACTGAATTCTTATATCAACAGGTCTGGTCTGATGGCCAAGCCCTATTGAACTTGCTTTACAATCTGTGATATCTTATAGAAAACGTTAAAAAGTTTATTGGCGTGCAAGAGAAGTTTGTTGAATGGATGATTGACTAATGGAATAGATGATTGATTAAGGGACTGAATGAATGAATGAGTAAACTTAGATGATGAAATCTATGGTGTTTTTATGTGTGGCAGAAATAGAGATCTAGTGATGTAAAAGTTATTTAGAAACGTTGCCTCTTGAATTATCGTAGAATCCCATACCCATACAATATGCTAGTATATCTGAAGTCACACTTTGCTTTCATATCCTTCAATTATTATTCTTAACTTTGTTGTTTATCTTTGGTTTGGTTGAAGCTTATCTTTTTTTGTAGGTCTTCATTTGCAACAATCTTAGAATGATAGTTATCCCCACATATGAACGTAAGGCCTTTGTCCCATCAGTTGTAACTTCATTGAAGCTACTGTTTGTAACATTGAGCATCTGGTTCACATTGGAGCAAAATAATTGTTCTCTTCATGACCTCTTATACAGGAAGGAAAATTGGTTCAGACGAACTAAAGGGTGACCCTAGCAATGGAGTTCCTCTGGGGGAGATGTGATTCACGGAGATTTAACTTTACTTAGATTTACTATCGTGCACTCCCTCTCCCCCCAGGATTGACAAGTTTGGAAATCCCACAGGAGGCAGCTCCCATGTGTCCAGGAGCTACCACTTATCGTGTTGTAACCCGCCATCCTTGTTAACGAAGCGGTTGGGGAATTTCAGAAGTCAGCCTGCTTGTCTGTCTTCTAGGGCTAGAAATCAGAATATTAGTAGCAAAAGAGTTACAGTGCTCCATTAGTCCGAAAATATTGAGCAAATCAGATTCTTTTAGTGCTTCACGTACTCTCTGTACATTATTCAGCTCTTTCCTGCATTAACTCAGGTTACCAGCATGCAATTTTCAAAGTTATTGCTTCAGTGTGCAAAATGTACATGCAATCTTCCATTCGTTCAGGAGATTCTGTGATTTTGTAAGTTCCAAATCAGTTCACTCTCTTCAAAAGGATTTTAAGTAAAATTAAATCCAGTAGTTTATATCTTATCTTCTCCAAAGCATCATTTTAGACCGTGAGCAGTGGAAAGAGTTGAAGAAACACACCATTTTATTTATAATCAGCCTTCATCCACAGTATTACCCATTTCACCACACACCATGAACCTTGAAACTAGCTGCCAAAACCCATTCCTCTCCATTGTGTCCATAAATAGTGGCAGTTCCTTTTTCTGGACCCCCACACCAGCTGTCACACTCCATTTCCATGAGATTTTCTACACGTAGTTCCCAAACAACTTCAATTGCCTCTAGAATGATTTAAAATCCTTTGTGTTGAAGGGAAAGTATCCCTAGCAAAACTCCCCCTGGGACACTGTGTGTAGTGTGTGTGTGTGTTTGTTTGTGTGTGTTTGAAGAAAATTATTAGTCAGCCTGCCTTACATCAGGTGAACCGAGGGAGAAGGAGACAAAGGGAGCGTGATGCACGTGATACCTCCAGTCTGAGGTGCTCCCGTCACAAGCTTTCATAATGACTATATTGCACATGGCCATGAGTTATCATGACTGTGACCTGCCTCAGGAGGTCCCATGCCACATCTGTATTAACAACTGCATCTGCTTCAGGGTAACCTTATTAGCTTGCCACAGCTGAGCCAGGGGCCTCAGGAGGTATTAGACCCAGTCCCCAGAGAGGCCTGGTACTTCTGCTCTCCCTAAATTCAGTTTGGTGCCCAAAATTTAACATCAGGACCTGCCGTATTTTAGTTTGAATTATCTACTATAGCAACTCTAGCAGAAAACAATACACACACACACACTCCCTTAAAAATTGGCAACCTCCCCAAATGCCATCTCTAATTCTCATTATGGCAAAAGCCTTGTCTGTTTCATGTAAAAAGCAGTGGAAATATCAAAAGAATTCTCACCTTGGTTTCTGTTTTTCTTCTCACTATGGGAATGGACAAAGTGCTGTGAAGAACACAAAACCTAAGGAACACGTGTATGAACTTATATGTGGGAATTTTACTTCCAAACCTGACAATGAGATTTGTAAATAAAATCCATCTGAATGGAGTGGTGTGATATGGAAATCTAGTGGTGTGTTGAGTGTGTGTGTGTGAGTGTGTGTGGAGTGTAGGTTTGTGCATGTGTGCAAGTGTGCCTGTGTATGAAGGAACCCAGCTCTTTTAACTGAATTCTTGAACAAAGTTCTTTATCAGTCGTTTCAAATTAATCAGGCAGTATGGAACTTGGCAACATGTATGTCATTCATTCATTCACCCTCTGGACAGTAAAAGTGACAGAAAAGCATTAATTCACCTGGGGACATATGTAAGTCAACATCCTAAAGGCAAAATTCCCATAGTACACTGATGACTGCTCATAAAAGGTACTTCCCCCACTCTCCTCTGATGGGCAAAAGCTCACCCAGTTTCATTTTCATGATTTCTGCATTTAACATTGCCCTGCCAGCAAAGATAGATAGAATGACACACCACTAAAATAACCCTTTGATGGCTAATTCAGCTTGTGTCTAACAGAATTCCACCTTGGACCATAAGAGTGTTCCGGAGGGTGCATTGTCTGGTGTCTTGTGTATACTCTCATCTCCCAATCTCTAATCCTTCCAGTGTATTTCCTTAAGCATTTTCTGATACGGTTTCAGACTAACAACTCCTATTTTCTTTTGCTAATTTTTTTTGTGTGTGTGTGAAAAAGATTGGGCCTGAGCTAACATCTGTCGCCAATCTTCCTCTTTTTGCCTGAGGAAGATTGTTGCTGAGCATTTTCCTCTATTTTATATGTGGGATGCTGCTACAGCATGGCTTGATGAGCAGCATGTAGATCTGCGCCTGGGATCCGAACCTGTGAACCTTGAGCTGCCAAAGCGGAGCCCTCGAACTTAACCACTACACAACCAGGCCATCCCCTCTTTTGTTAATTTTTTATGTTAATGTTCACTATCAGTGCCAGAATACTTTGCACTGAACTTAGAGCGTTACATAGGTTGTCTCATTTAATCCTCCAGTATAGCCCATTATACTATTATCCTGGTTTTAGTGAGGAGGCCAAGGGAGGATGAGTAATTTGTCCAAAGCCACGTATCTAGTCCTGAGCCTCTCTTAGTGAGTGTAATTTAGTTGACCTTGATATGAAATTTCTACATTGCATGCCATTGAAGTGGCCCATGTTTTAAGACCTTTTATTCTTTCTAGTCCCTACCAAGGTTCACAGCTACTTTCTTCTCCCAAGTATTTCCTGTGTGGACCAAACGACTCTGAATTTTCCACTGACCCACTGAATCAATGCATACCTAACTTGAAGACATCCCCTTGTTTTCCTCAGACGTGATAGTAATTTGTCATCAATTTTACAATCCTAAATAGTCGACTTTAATTCTAGGGTTTCTTTTTTGTCATTCAGTGTTAGTCGTTTCTCCTTTGTAGAAAGCAACAATCCTGTTTTACCCGTTTTCTAGTTTGGATTCTTTCCGCAGCCAGGCATAGAAGAAAAGTTAAAACACTGTACGTCTACCATTAGATCACATTTTTCTTTCTCCCCTGCCCTCAGGATATGCCTGGATTCTGGGGTTATCCAAACTTTGGGCAACATAGTGAATATACGTATTTTGAAGGAAATAAACAGAAAATTGTCACAGAAGAAACTGTTGAGCTCACTTTGTAGAATGTACCCCGCCATGCCAAGTGAGCACAGCTTAATTGATAATGATCAGCTTCTCAGTTACCTTCAACCATTTTCTCGTAACCGTATCCTACAGCAGCTAAAGCAGCGGCACTTTACATTTCAGTGTAAAGAAGGCTCTTGTGAACGAGGTGACCTGGCAAACCAGTCTTGATGGGCAGGCTTGTGGAAAGTGAAGTCAGTCTAACTCTCGTTTATGTTCTGATTTATCTCCCCCGTTTTTACAGGGTTACTTGCTATTTCCTTCTTTCATTTTTCTGTTTGGTGTTTCCCTCTCTTCTTAACTTACCTCATTTCATTTCCTTTCTCTTTTTCTGCTCTGTTTTCAGCTTCCTCCACTGTTCCATGGCACATGGCACTCCCTCTTAGTGCTTTAGTGGTTTCCTACATAATGATATTTGTTTTGCCTCTGAAAATTCCTCCCCTAAAAATCAGAGACTAAAGATGTAGAAAAATTATGTCTATTTTTTCTTTGAAAAATGTGTATTTTTTCTGATTATGGCCAATTTGGAAAGTGCAGAAAAGTATAAAGACAAATTAATTGCTGCACTTCCAACTCTAAGAGCAAAATGATAAAATTTTAGTATATATTTTTTGAGTTTTTCTTCTTCAGCTTTTTATTTATGCAAATATATAGACACATGCATATATACTTAAATGTGTATGTGATTTTATTATACAGTATAATATTTTCAGTGTTTTCTGCTTTTTAAAATATTAGTATATAATGCACATATTCCCATGTCATTAAATATTCTTCAAATATATCAAATATGTAATTAATGTTATTGAGTGCTTATTTGTCAGTACTGTTCTAACTGAATATACGAATTCATTTAACTAAACTACAACTACTCTATGAAATGAGTACTACTATTACCCCATTTTATATTTGAGGAAACTGAGACACTAAAAGTTTGGGTAACTTGGGCCTGGCCCGTGGCCAAGTGGTTAAGTTCACACACTCCGCTTCAGCAGCCTGGGGTTTGCCGATTCTGATCCTGGGCATGGACCTAGCACCACTCATCTAAGCCATGCGAAGGTGGCATCCCACAGAGAAAAACTAGAAGGACCGACTGAGATATACGACTATGTACTGGGGGGCCTTGGGAAGAAAAAAAAGGAGGAAGATTGGCAACAGATGTTAGCTCAGGGCCAATCTTTAAAAAAAATAAGATTGAATAACTTGACCGAGGCTATAAAGCTAACAGTTGGCAGGATTTGAACTGAGCTGTTTGAGGTCCAGAGATTGTGTTCTAAATCACTAAGATACACTGACTCTTTATATGCCTTAATGATTGCAAAATCGTCCTTCGTGTGCTCATGCTCATCTTTATTTTAAGCAGTGCACTTGGACAACCTGCATAGTCTGAGCTGGACATTTTGAATTACCAATATGTTGCTCTTCTAAACAACACTGTAATGAATATCCTCCTCCATAAAACTGTATTATTATCTCTGATTATCTCCTTAGGATAAATTATGAGTAAGAAAGTAATGAGAACATTCTTAATACTCTTCAAATGAATTTTCAAATTTCTGGTAAAAGTTGTACTGATACACATCTCTTCCCTCAGTGTGTGGAAAGACTCATTTCCTCATGCTTTGACCACACTTAATAATACACTTTTTAAAAATGGACATTTTTCATTTTAAAAACCTCAATCTGACATGAACCAGTAATCTTTCATTTTAATTTTCAATTTTTATTACTAGTGAGATTGATTTTTCACCTGTGATTCACCATTTCTACTTTTTTAGAAAAAGCTTGCTCATTTATGCCTTATGTCCAATAAAATTAGTATTTGTCATTTTCTTATTGACTTATAAGAACTTTTCACATTTTAAGGCTATGAGACATTTGACTTTCAATATATTATTTTCCCCTTTTTTTGCTATTTTTCTTTTTAATGGTGTTTAATATACATATATTTTTAATTCTTAACTATTTTAAAATGTAGCATGTATGTTTTAAGTTGTGATATACATAAAGGATACTAACCTTTGCAAATTACAATAATCAACAGATGAAGAAAATACTCTTGCCTGAAATGTGGTTATGGACAACAAACCAAATTTAAGTCAAGACCTGAATGGATTAAGCCAGGTCCAATCTTTCCACTTTGCTCCTTAGAATTTTTAAAATACTTCCTATTTATGTATATATACATGTGTGTGAATTTTGCATCTCTGCTTTGAGGAGATGAACAAGCATGAGGAACTGTTTCTTCTTAGATAGAGAACATTGACATGTAGATTTTTATGCAGTGAAATCCCCAGGACAGACACATGTACACAGAGGAAGGACATTGTGGAAAGATCACAGGGCTGGTTGTTGATGGGAACTGGACTCTCAGTCTGGCTCTGCCCTTCTAACCAAAAGACTACGTATAGACAAGTCCATTTCACCTTATTTTTAAAGAGAGATTTTGTACTAGGCATCTCTAACATCTTTATCAGTTTAATCTTCTCTGGATGATACATCTTAAATAGACACTTTGCTAGAAAGAAACACCTTGGGGGCCGGCCTGGTGCTGTTGTGGTTAAGTTTTGTGCTCTGCTTCAGCGGCCCAGGGTTTGTGGATTTGGATTCCAGGTGCAGACCTACACACCACTCATCAAGCCATGCTGTGGTGGCATCCCACATATGAAATAGAGGAAGATTGGCACAAAGGTTTGCTCAGGGACAATCTTCCTCAAACAAAAAGAGGAAGATTGGCAACAGATGTTAGTTCAGGGCCAATCTTCCTCACCAAAAATGAAAACCAACAAAAAATACCTTGTCTCACCTTCCTATACTTGGCAATCCTTGTCCATCTATGATCTGATTTGGGTTATTTTCAAGTGGCTTCGTATGAGTAAATGTTATCTCCACTCTCCCATTAAATTTCACAGTATTAGACAGCAGATAAAATTTCTTCTTCTCCCACCATATTCAGGATGAAGTTGACACCCTAGCTTATAATAAGAATTTGTTGATTGATTGATTGGTTGATTAAAAATTCTGAAACCCACTTTTACCTATTCTGCCCCTCTCTACTTCACCCGCACCTTAGGGTTCCTTAGAACCCTCAACTTTTTCTTGGCATCAGGTCCCATCAGGGTTAAGTGCATGACTCAGGTATGCACCTATTTCTGGAAGTCTCCAGAAAAATCCTTTGTCCACATTCCATGTCAATTGACCAACTAGTGTAAACCCTGATAATTAATTAATGGATAAACAGCAGTAGCAATTTTTGAACTTGTGTGGACATTAGCAGCTTCAGGTCCCAGCGTGTTTCTAATTTAATAATTGCTTTAATAATTACAGAAATAAAACCTTTTAAGGAAAAGGTCATTTTGGATTTCAGACTTTTTCCTAAATTGTTTGAACCAGAATGAAATCAGCAATTCTTGCAGTCTAGGATACCTTCGCTTTGCTAATGCGAGTTGACTGTCAGGGCAGAGCAGGGTCAAATCTGGAAGATGCTCTCCATTCTGCAGGGAAAGCACAACACAGGATTAGGCATTTCTCATTGCTTTTTTAATCTTGTCACTGTTTCCATGGCTCCTTCTCCCTAGCCCATCCCTCATTTCTTGGAACCATTGATATTAGAAATGAACAAGCTCAGGATTATATAAGGAAGTTAAAGTATCTGTGCTTGATCTGTTGTGTTCTGTTATGATTGGTAAGACTTTGTCACTTCCTTTAGACCTATGCAGAGGCATGTTGGAGAGGAGAAGGAGGAGAAGCTGAATGGGTTATGGGACAAAGGAAAAAACTGCAATCCTGCTGTAGCCTTTGAAGTGGTAGACGATCCATCTGCCTGTTTGAGTCTGAGGCTGAATCCCTTTTTAAAATGCATCAAATGTTTGAGTGTGAAGTTCGGTCCTGACAGCATCTGTGATTCTCTGTGGAGACATCCTCACTGCAGTTTCCCAGACACTGTCTGTATTCACACGAGAAGGGTTTGATCCAAAGGCCTAGCCGGAGTGGGACCATGTGGAGTTGAAGTAGACAGGTCGTTTCAGCAAGGTCCTGTGAAGTCTCAGCAGCCAGGCCCCATAAAATCAGAGTGGGAAGAGCTTTAGGCTTTTAATTCCAACCTGAAGCCATGTTGTCAAGCTTCTCATTATCCCCGGTACCAGAAGATAACAGGAAAGGGGGCAGGACCGAGCAGGCTTCCCCATGACTTCATAAATCCTGGTCGTGATGGAATTTATAGACAGTATAGGAAGTAAAATTTTAGTTTAAAAGCACTGATTTTTATTAGAGAATTGTGGTAATGTGACTTCTATTTACATAACCAAATGAATTACTTAAAATATTAGTGTAGATTACACGCAACTTGAAATTTTAGCTGACCCACATTCTCCACATTGACAGCATTAAGATACACTTAGTAATATCACTACAGGTACCAAAATAGATGATAAACACAGTCATCAGCACCTTTAAAATAACTCACATTTAAAACTGCAAGCACCTCTGATCTTAACTGACTGCTTTACCTTGTAGGTAATTATGTTAAAAAGATCTCACAGTTTGTCTTATAAGGTAGATACTTATGGATTTTTCAGTGTTTGGAGATGTTTTGATCCGATTTCAGTAAGAGTAACTTCCATCATGGTTGTCCCAGCGATATTTGTAAAAGAGTAGTGCCTGTAACTTTGCATTTTAACCTTGTCTCTAATTATTACACTATTTTCACTAATGCCAACAAAGTATTAAAAATAGTTAAAGGCTACATTCAAGGGTAGAAACAAGAGTTTGAGTTCACTCCTCATGAAATTAAATCTATAGTAGATCTTAGATCTATGTGCAAAACTTCAAGATAAATTTAGGCAGAGAGCAGTTTTCTGTTAGAGGGCATTCTTCTACTTATCATAGCACAAGATCGTAATTTTCCAGGCTCTCGTTAGTACCAGATTTAAAACTTTTTTAAGTTAAATTCTCTCTAGCAGTAAAAACATCCCCTTGGTAATCGGTTAGGAGGCATTTAGGGAGGGGCATTAAGTCTGGAGGCTCACTAGACTACAGTTTTCTAAATTGCCTGTGTAGTGCACTAAATAAATGCCTAATGTAGGACTCTGTGATCTTCCAGATGGCTAGTGCTTAAGAAATGTGTAGAAAGATTCCACAGTATGGGGTTCATAAAAGCAGCACTTTTGAATCATTACTCTTTAATACTTTGGGAGATCTCTATAGGCAATGGAATAGTGTGGTAGTGTTTACGCTCTCTCATGTAAGAAATAACCATTAGGAGACAACATCAAGAGTACCAGATCTGCTGATCCCCATCCCACAAGAAAGGACTTTGCTTAAGTCTTTTGTTTATAAAACTCACTTGTTTGTGCAATATGAGCCCCTAAGTGAAAGCCTTTCTAACTGTACCTGACAGTTTTAGCTTGGGCGAGGTAGGGAGGGTGCTTTTCTAGTATTTAAACCTGGATCCTGGACTAGTTTATCAGTTGTATGTAGCGAAAGCCAGCTCTGACTTTCTGACTAGTCTACTTGCCTGAACAGAAAGTTCTGATTCAACTTCTGTACACATGCCTGCCTTGACTCTCCTGCCCCATTGCTCACCAAGCTGTAAAGGGGTGGGGGGGTAGAGGGAAAGAGTTGCAAGAACCTACAAAAGTCTAGTCCAGCCTACCAGCTGAACAGCTAAAGACTCACTACTTCCGCAAAGAGCCTGGTCCAATTTTTGAAGCTCTATTTAAAGAGTGAATCACTCAATCATTCATTTATTTAGTCAGCAACCACTTGTTGGGGACACAAAGATAAATAGAATGTTAACCTTCCTCAAGGTGATAATATAATATAAATGATGGAAATGTAGTCAATCACAAGGTGTTATGTGAAGACAGAGAAGTGATTGAATGAACATGCCTGAGAGGGTCAAGGAAGGCTTTATAAAAGAGGAGACTTGAATAATGTGTGCAAGTTCCTCGAGGGACCAGGGAAGAAGGGTATCCAGAGAGAAGATTATGCCTAAAGCATAGAGTTGCAAGACTCAGGGAGATACTAAATTATCAAAGACCCTTTTTCCAAACCAAGGAAATTGAGTTTTATCTTGAGGATAGTAGAGAGGCTTCCAAGAGATTTTAGTCAGGGGAGCAACATAATAAGACCTGGAGCAGGCTAGAGAGTGGGATTGAAAGGGTGAGAGACCATGTACTTCCCTAAGTATGCACAGCCCGAAGGTTTAGATGAGGGCCAGAACGAAGACTATGGCAATGGAAATGGAGAAGAAATAGAACTCAGAAATATTTAGGAGTTATGACCCAGTAGATGTGGGTGGTGAAGGGAAGGAAGGAATCTTAGGATACTCTAAGCCTGTCTCTGAAATTTCTATCCACTAGCCCACATGAAGAAAAACAAATTCTTCTTCTACCATAAAGTCCTTCATTTATTTTATTGCAGCTGACATGCCTCTTCTCTTGATTCTTCTCCAAGATCAACATCCACTAGTTCCTTCAGACTCTGCTCATATGTCATAGTTTCAAAACCGTCATCACCTCTCCTCTGAATTTCTTCCTCTAGCCTATGCTTATTCGTTCATCATCTCGCCTATGCCAGGCTCTGTCCCTGATTGTGCATGCAAAGATACGCTGAGAATATCTCAAATTGCTTACAGTCAATAGGTAAAAAGGCAAAAAATGAATAATGCTCACTCTTGTAAAGGTTTTCTTAGAGGTGTCTACAGAGAAGTGGTTCTCAGCATTTTCTCTGCCCAGAACATAGCTGCTATCTGTGAATTACACCATCAGTTACATGGCTCATCCAGTTGCCAGAGATTCTCATGGGTATCATTGATTCATTCTCATCACAGTCTCATCACAGACTATCTTTGTGGGTGTGAGCAACTAGAACTGGGGCATATCTTTTTCGTTCACCTGCCTGCCCCCAGCTCTTGAGAATCAGCTAGGTAAGGGGTGCAATGGGGATGACATACCAGAGGTGTAGAGTTCTCAATCGGAGTGATGCCTTATGAGAATTCAGTTAGTGATATATAGATGGCACATTGGGGTGGGAGTGGGCGTGCTCAGGGATGCACCAAGAGAGGAGACCAACTCTTGCACCTATCCTAGCCCTTGGTCTGCTTTAAACATCAGCCGATATAGAAGCCTATATTAGCCATAAAAGGTGGACTTCCTTTAATAAAATCGTTGCCTTCCTAGATATCTTATGATAATTGTGAATTATGAAAGTATATAAACCTTATGTTATCTTGACATCTGGTTATCATAGCCGATTTACATGTGTTTTATTATTTAATCCTCTCAGTAATTCTATGAGGAAAAAGTCATTCTCCACTCACCCCAAAACACACACGGACTGAAAGACCTTACTCTTTGGCTGATCCAACCATTGCATCTTAGAGGCTACATAGCAGCACCTGTGGTCGCCTTCCAGCTCCGTAGAGGGTTTGCGTCCTCTCTTTTGGGTTCAGCAGCAATGTGGACAGACACCTGTGCCTCCTATTTCACCCTCTTCCCCTGGGGCAAGAGAGTAGACCACATTTTGCCACGTCAACACTTTTCGCCTATCCTTAGAATATCAATAGTTTTAAGGGTTTGGTGAAGAAAGAAGAAGAATTTTTTCAAATTGGGAAGATAAGATAGATGCGGGTCCTAGTCTGCACATTTGTTTAATGCTCCAGGTTCATTTATGTCAGCACACTGGAAAGGGGTATGGCAGAAGCTGGTACTTATATAAATAATAGATTTGTTGCATTTTTTATAGCATCAAGCTATTTGTTTGACTGAGGAATAGTAGTCCTAAATAATTGTGTCTTTTATGCACTTCTAATGTTAAACATTAAAATACTGTGTCCTCTCAATCTCTCCTTGAGCCCTAATTTATGACAAAGTAAATTGATTTTTTTTAATTCAAATGTTCTTAAACCCAGTCTTTTACTGACTGAAATTCATAACTCACAAAAAACAATTATCTTACAGTTTCAGAGCAGACATACCCTCCTTTGATAGTACAGGTTCAAGGTGTCTGGAAAAAAAAAACTGAGTATTTTCCCATAAAGACTTTTCCATTGACCTATTCTGTTTCCAGAATATTTATATTTAAAAGCAAAGAAGGAAGGAAGGGGTGGAGAGGAAGAGGAAGGAGAGAAGGAAAAGAAAAGAAACTTTATTTCTTTGAAAGATCAATATAATCCATAGACCTCGGTGAACATAAAACAGATGGCAGACATGAATGAATTGTGACCAAAAACTTTGAACTTTATCGCAGTTCCAGACCACGGGAATAGCCATCCCCTGGTGAGCTTCATATCTGTACTCAAGCAGGATAACTAAGAAGGGCATAAATAAGTCCTGTGCAAATAATTATGTTGGGTCCATTTATGCCTCACATTCATATATGCCCGCCTAATTGAATCGAGTGTTTAATCCCAGGATTCATTATCTATTTCCCTATCTAAGTCTTTTTCCCATTTATATTTAGCACCCAGCTGTCCCCTCCTTCAAATGGTCAACTGTAGTCCCGTAAAAGTCTTGAGATTGGCCTCTCGAACCCCTAGCTTTGTGCAGCAATTTTCTCAGTAGGGGGCAGCTGGCTCTTGGTGAGTCCCTGCCGCTGGGTTGGAATTGTTAAAGAGCACACACTGCCTGGAGATGGGGAAGTGGGACTCAGCCCTTACTAACAGATATGCCAGGTAGAGCCGGTATACTGCTCAAGTCAGGACAGGGCACTGCTGCCTTTTGTAGTAGTCAGAATAAAGCAATGAAAAGATCAGTTAAAACGCTTGCTGGAAGTTATTGATAGAAAAATTCTTTCTGCACGAAAGATTATAAACAGAGTGTTATCTGAAGATGGATTTGTTTTAATTTGGCATTGATGTATTTGATACTTGGTAGGATCAAAGAAAACAGAATCAAAGGCAGAAATACAAGCAGCCCTGCTTCTCTGAATATAGCCTCTTTTATAGATATAAAATCTCGGGACTGGAGTGCTCAAATTTATTTGTACTGATGTTTGTTTAAAGATCAATATTAAATAAATTGGTCTGGAAGCTATAGTCATAAAGCAGCTGTCGAACTAATGTAATCCCACAATGCCATTTTGTCTACTGCATGAAACCTGGTTAACTGTGTACTTCTAATAACGTGGAAATCTGTTGAAAAAGAAAATATCTGAACTGGATTTTCTGAACTTGGACTAAATTGCAATTGAATTTGAGGGGAATTTAAAATATATATACATATATATATATATAGTCCCTCTCTGGATGATAATTGATTTGTTTCTATGTCCAAGGATCAAGGGTTCATGTAACCTGTAACTTTTTTATAAAATATATAAAAATGCCTCTTTAGTCTATGTTATTGCACCTTAATATAAAAGATAAATCTCAAGACCCTTATTTGCAGTTGTATTGTTAACTGTTGATATTATTGTTAAGTTTGCCTTGTTGTTGGTATTTGTTGGTGTTTGTTTTTAATCATTATCTTTGCAGCTGTTTTGTGAACTGTGCCCTAGTATGTATTGGTGCCTTTATAAATCTCAAATTTTAGAATATTTGCCATGCTCTGTACTTTCTAAAGATTCAGAAGAAGAAAACCAAAGCAGAAAGAATTATGCTTATGTATCCTATATTTGATAGCTTTGTAATCTTACCCCCACTGTCTTTGTCACACATTTTCTGAGCATCCGATTTTGTTTTGTTTTTTACTTACCAACACATAAGATGCGTCTCCTGCCATCAAGGAGCATAGAAGCTGGTTGCTAGTGGGGGACAAGACATACATGTAAAGAGATGATCACAATGTGATGTCACATGGCTCAAAAGTCATATGAGAAGGATAAATTCTAAAGGCACTAAAGAGCGGCACAGAATCAGACCACTGAGTCAACAAAGAGAAAAGAGGACTTGGCCTGGGCTGTGATCTACCCAACTTATTTTTGCTGAGAGAAAGGAGAACTGAAGAATGTCATGGAGTGACTTTCAAGAGGTATTAGTTATGGTTTAACCTGGCCAAGTAGCAAGGGATATAAAAGTAGTTGTTAGTTTTTGTTTGCCCATCTTCCTCTATTTTATATGTGGGACGCCTGCCACAGCATGGCTTGATAAGCAGTATGTAGGTTTGTGCCTGGGATCTGAACTGGTGAATCCTGGGCCGCTGAAGCAGAGCAGGTGAATTTATCTGCTGTGCCACCAGGCCGGCCCTAAAGTTAGCTTTTTAATAAAGGTGTTTTTTATAAAACCAGATAATGGAGTGACTAATAGTCTTTTTTCTGAGAAACTAAAGTCATGGCATAAAATATTCCTATGTGTCCCATATTTTCTCTTTATCTTTTCCAGTTTTTTGTAGACTCTCTGCTCATTTTCTTTATATCCAAGATGCTTTTTTACATCTCCTGGCCCCAAAGGACATCTGGAAGGGCATTTTCATAAATGACCTATATGACAATTGTGAGAATTAAGCAACTTTTTTGATTTCCTGGAATTGCTTGTTGCTCATCACTTGCTTGAGAGGGTTGGAGAACATGGTGGTTAGGAAAATGGGCACTAGAGTCAGATTAATGAGTCTAAATCCAGGCCTCTCCGTGTGTTAGCTGTGTGACCTGGGGCAAGTCACTGAACCTTTCAAAGACGTTAGTCTCACTCTCTTAATCCATAAAATCAGAATAATATTAGTAGCTAACTAATAGGTTGTTGTAAGGGGGAAAAGAAAATTTAGCACCATGCCTAGCACACAGTTAAGACTTTCTAAGTGGCAACAATTATAATCATCTCCCTTTCTGAAGCTTTCCTGTGTTGTCGTATCTTATAATGTCTGAAACAGTTTCATTTCCACTTTCTACTTTTGCCCAAACTACCAGGCACCGTAGCATTTTCAGAAGAAGATTAAACATTCGAGAGGAATAAAATAGACCATGTTATTAATTTGTAAAAAATTAAATCAAACCTATGGGGAAGGTGGAATTCACACTGCTGCTCATGTTTCTGAGTGCTCCGAGGGTGTATTTTAAATTGTTGGAAATCTAAGAAAGTGTTTACTCTTTCTAACTCTTAAACCAGGTACTTCTTAAATGTTTTGTCCTTTCTCAAAAAGAGGTTGTTGAGCATGGCCATATTGCAAGTAAGGATTTGTCATTTGGGCCATTTATGCTCAATAACTGATTCAAGCTTCAGTCAAGCGGGATTTGTCTCTTGAGCACTCCTACCATTCAAATATGGGTTAAGTGACGTCGAATACCAGGTAGGAGGCGTTTGGCTTTTATTTTTGTTTTGTTGTTGCTTTGCCATAGGTCTTGCCTACTATCGAGGGTTAACAAAAAATATAGATTGATAATACCAAAGAGGCCTAGGAAATTAAGTTATCTTCTGTGTTTTAAAAAGCCTTAACCTTCAGGAATTCAGGGCTCTCATTCTTTCAATACTATTGATGTAAGTATTTGGGGAAACTCATGGATATCAATAAGAGTGGGGAGAAATGGCAAAGTGAGACTGATATTTCTCTTGAAGCAGAGCCAGCTTTGTATGGTTAAGAGAAAGCATAATGGACAGCAGCCAGAGAAGCCCTGTGTGATATTGAAGCTTCAGTCTGGTTACAGAAGTCAAGGTTAGCTTCAACACAGTGTGGAAAACTATGTCCACAACCAGGGCTACGGAGATGGGGTTTTTTTCAGTATGAAGGGGTGCAATCTTGGAGGAGTTCCACAGACAATCGTCTGCAGCCAGCAGAGCTCCTGCATGCTGGTGTACTTACTTACATATGTGGGTCACACAAAGGGGAGAATGGAGCTCTTTGTTCCATGTCTGTGGGATAACTGAGTTTTGTGTGATATAAACGGGGAGTCAGCACCGCAGTGGATATTTTCTTGGACAGCACGCAGGGACAATAGATCTTTAGCCTTTATCTTAAGAAGAATTCTCAAATGACTCTTTCCCCCTGTGTTTTTTTGTTAATCAAAGGCTAACTTTAAAATTTGAAGATGTTTTCATTTGAATAGTTTCAATACATATCTGCTTTCCTCAACTTCAAGTGTTTCAGCTTTGGCTTCTTTGATTTTCTTTTTTTTCCTTGAAAGCCTTAATCATGGGTACCTGGGTGGCAAAGAGTTGCATTTCTTGCCTGGGTTTCTTCTGTCATTCTGGAATGTTTTAAATATCCAAAAGTGATTTTAGTTAGCATCTTCATTTAACATCTTTAAAGATCCATCTGTGTGTATCCAGTTTATATATTTCTACTTTTCTTAATAAAGATGTAAAACTTAAAGTAAAATTGTGGCTGATTGTACTGAATTATTACTCTAAGATAGATTCATCAAATCTCCCAGCTGTATAAGACAGGGCTTACTAATGAAGTTCCCTATCAAAAAGAAAAGCCTAATTTTGATTTGGCTTAGGTAATGAACTTCTTTTTCCTGGTGTGATTATCTGCATGGGGTGGCTAAAAGAGTAGCAAGAGAGAGTGAGCTCACAGAAGCATTATGCAAAATGTCTTTTGTCTCTTTTTGCTGGGATATATTAAATTTTCAATGTAGTCTATGTAATATAAAATTATGATAATGACTTTTGGCCCACTGTGAAGGCAGCTTGCTGGTCCTGAGCATGTGTGTCTGGCTTGAGCACTAGGATACACTGTGGGAGTTGCCTTTTCTATTAACAAACCTCTAGATACCTAATGATGAATTTTCTTTCACCAAATGTTCTCCTTTTGTCTAAAATACAAGCATTTTCTAAATTGCTTTTGAGAAAAACAAGAGAGGCAGAGAGGTCTATGGTACTAACAAGGGATATTGAAACAAAGCAAGGGATTCAGTTAGCGTCATTCTTGTAATTATAAACCAACCAAAAGGTTGTTTCATGTACCAGTGAAAATATTTACCATCTTATTGGTATAACTGATTGCATCACTTAGTAAAAGGACAAATTGAACAATTGCCTCATAAAATATTTCTATTCTTTCCAGTCATGTCAAATTTGATGGTTAAATTTATTATAGGTAGTTGTGGCAACTTTCAATATCTCTTGGTCCTTCCCATTGGAGGAAAAAATATTTCTTCCTTTCCTTTTTCTTTTTAAAATTTGTAAATAATAGAACTGTATAAATGATGGAAATTTCAGTTTTCTTGTTATTCAGCATATTTGATACAAGGTATCTTAAGAAAACTTTGCAAATACATTTTCAATTACTGTATATTTCATGTCACTTTTAATTTTAAAATGATGGTTCTTACACATAATAATGAAGGTTACTCTTCAAATAATCACCACTGAAGGCTATCACCTGATTCTAAATAACACCATCCTTGCTCAGAAAAGCTTTCGAACCCTGATTTTAATTGTTCTCAGAGCCAGTTTACAAGATATGCAGGAAAGTCCATCTCATGAACTTCTAGTCACACTTTATCTTTTCTTAATTTTTCATCTCTTTGTTCCTGAAGGCAAATATCTTCCTGAAAAACAGGACTCTTGCTTCTTGATAGTTATGATTGACCTCGTCTTTTATGATCAACTTGACATGATAATAAATTTCTGTTTAGGATTTCACAATTATTAGGGAAATTTCTGTGATGTCACAAAGCATGGATATGATATTTGCTAGAAAATTAGCTTTGGAGAAAATCCACTCCTTAATGCTATGTTGAAAATGCTGAATAAGAGAACTGTAAGTGTAGAAAATATGATACAGAGTACATGTTGACGCTAAATGTGTCATTTCAAAGTTTTGTGAGACGTCAGATGCTTATTAAGTTCTCTAGTTATGTTAGTCTGTGTTATCAGGGAAAAGTGAATACCAAATATATTTGCATATCTATTGATAACAATGTGAACATCTCTAGCAGGTGTGATTTTGTTTCTAGGCAGATTAATAACTTTGGAACTGAATTATCATAACCTATTAGAATAGTTAATTAGAATTGCTTTTAAAAACCAAACTAAAGGACACATGTGAAATAAGAATCTCTTAAGTAACTGTCTCCTGAATTTTTTTTCTGGAACTAATAGAAACTATTGCCAAGTAGTGCTAATGGATGCTGCTGCTACCTTTGTTAAATGCTAAAAAATAACTTGTAAAAGAAAAGCTGCTATAAACTATCCATGAAAATCTAGAAAACAGCCCAAGTATCCATGCGTTGGTTAAAATAGATGGCAATTTGGTAGTCAATTGCCTCTATTTTTTTCTCCCTTCTGAGGCTTACTGCCTCACTTTTGAATTGCCTAGCCAATCTAAGACTTGGGAGACACAGCTTTTCCATGAGAGTTCTGCTCTCCTTGTCTGCAAAAAAGAAGTCCCAGGAACTTTTGAGGTAGGCAGTGAGGAAAGAAGGGTTAAGAATTAGGTCATGTGTGTGTTAGCTGTTATTCCATTGAAGGCTGCCAATAATGAGGCCAGTTCCAATGACCTTATTTCAATCAGTTTTCCTTGGGAATGAGAAGTATTTTCTGAATCTGGACAATGCTTATGGCAACTGCTTGATCTTTTTTTTTTTTAAAAAATTAATTTAAAAAATCACTAGTGATGTGTCTGAATAACCTGGGTGCTGTGCTTGGTAAAAGCCAGAGATCGATGAGACGACTTGAAAGATCTAGGAAATTAGGCTGGTAAAGTCCAAACGGTGTCAGTCTGGTTTATTTGATGAGGTGCTGTGCCTGCTCTGCTCCTGTAGCCAAAAAGAAAAAAAAGATCCTTTTGGTCCAAGCTCACTCTTCCATATGTTCCCTTTTTGGTGTGATGGGGGAGGATGATGGAAGCAGCCTTTTAGGAAAAACATTTAGTGTTTTAAGCTATACAAGATGATGTTTGCCTAGTAGAAAGACAGTTCTTGGCAGCAAATTTCTATGTTTTTGCCCTTAATTCTGTGTCTGTGTTTTATCAGCTAAACCAGACAGGCACAAATGAGCAAAAACTTCCTAGCACATGGAATGTTGGAAAGTTACACTGGTCACCTACAGTCAGTGGTGATGTTGTTTTAGAGAGGGTCATGGCGCTATAATTGGAAAACTGGGGCTTATTTTATTTATATTCATTAGAGTCTATTGCTGAAAAATCTGAGCACGGAGTAATCATTTACAGATAACCAGGGAGCCAAGAAAGGCTTTAAATTAAACACACCCTAACCTATGGACAATAAACACTCTCCTGGAAGCTGACCAGAAAATCCCAAGTCAGATGACCAGCAAACTCTGAGCCTCTGCAGACTGCGAAGAATGTAAATTCTGAAATAGAGGTACATGCCGGGTTCAGTCTCTGCCAAAGGGCAGTAAGTCATTTGCTTCATAAGAGTCTTGCCAAATTGAAGGCTTTTCTCTAGTTGTGGAGCCAATAAGGGGACCCCAGGACAGAACTTCAGTTTTCTGTGCCCTAAGGAAAAATGGCCCCCAGGGGACTTCCTGACTTCGAAGAAATATTTCATTTCCTAAGGTCTTGCAAAACACATGGATGGTGTTACATTTAAAGGCGTTGCATTTTCTAGCACAGTTTGCCAGCACCACAATGTCTTTTGTGTTCTTCAAACAAAATACCAAACTTTTTTCTTAAATCTTTCTATGACACAAACATGTAATTTTTCATTTACTAGTCAAAGGGTGCTGAGAACAAAATTCTTCTACTCCAAGCAAAACATTTCTCCGATGAAGCTTAGGCTACCATTTCAATCTAGTGTTGTCTGGTCACCAAGAGCTCATGCCCATTTTATTGCTAGAAGCACATGTCATTGTCCAGCTTTCGATTTCTTTTCTTTTGATCTGCTTCTTGAGAGGAATCAGGTCAAGACAAGCTTCAGCTTCTTGGGTTCGTTTGAAGATTTGGTAGAGAAGCAAGAGTGCTGTGCGTTTGACTCAGTTCATCTCACTGGGTAAACAGCTGAATTTCTGCTTTTTCTCACCCAGCCTAACTGTGAAGTAATAATGAAGTCTGTTTTAAAGCAGAATCTTTGAGACAGGTTTTCAGTTTTACTTCAGCCAAATCCATGTGTGTACATCTGAGTGTGTATCAAGGGTTATTTTCTTCTATGAATCTTGGTGTCATCCTGTAGTATGTGAACTTTGTTTCCTATACTAAAATATTTTTAGGAATATAGCAGGGCTGATAAAAATGCCCTCGCACCCCTTTTCCCATGTTGGGAGCCATATCTTAAAGAAATCATTTGTCATTCTTATCAAAATGGCACTGGCCTTCTCCCCTCTGTCTCCCCATGTGTTGAAAAATGTAGCCACTATTATCCCTCCCAGTTTTATGCATCTTCCAGATGATTTAACTGAACTGATGCTATGGAGGATATGCTGACTGGCACTTTTCCCATGCTTAATGTGTTAACAAAAGCCAATGGTGTCAGTTTTAACAGTTTTAGCTAAATTCCCACGACACTCTTAACAAACGCTGAAACCTCTGCCATGTCTTACCCTGACAGATTCCCTGCCGTCATTGCACACTTAAAATAAATGTCATCCCCAATCAAAAAGTTCACATTTTCTCTGACAATATAATTTGTTGCTTTGTTCCTGCTTTATCTCTTTCTCTGGCACAGCAGTCTTAGGTGAGGGATGTTACTTTCCTTCATGTTGGCTGCTGTCCTTTTTGTTCTTCCAAGTGTGGGGTGGGATCAGAAAGGGAAGCTAAGAAGAGACTGCCTTTTCATTTCATTCAGGAACAGATAGAAACCTGGAATCTATGATTTGATGAAGCAAATAAGATGTAAATCATGGCTGATACCATAGTCTCATTTCACCTGAAGACCTACTTGCTGTCTTCCTTACACAAGCATTCATAGATGGAAAGAAAAGGAACACGGTCACAAAGAAAAAGCTTGGACTCCGTGGTGGAACTGGGATAGAGTGTTGGCTCTCTGTGTAAAAGGCAGGTCACTTAAGATTACTGGCCTCAATTGTCTTATCTAAGAAAGGGAGTTGTGAAGACTCAGTGTACTAATGCCAATAAGGAGGACACTCAGAAGATGGCAGTTCCTCTCCCATTTTTGTCATGCCTTTCTCAATGGTTCTGGACTGTAACACAGTGTATTCATGTGACAGCTCTCCTGCATTGACTTTTTGTGTATGGCCTTTTGACAGATTCCTTGCTCTTAAGGACTTGTGGTCTTTTTGTATCTCTGGCTTCACAGAGGCACATGGAATGCTTACTCAATAACCCAATGGCCACATAGATTCCTCCTGATAGAGAAGAGAGGTTGCCTCCTATGTGTTCAGAAAAATATCTAAACAGTGTAAAGCCAACCATCTTGTGTGCTATACTTCCTTGCTTGACTTAAAAGGGGTCCCTAGTGCCTTTGGCTTGTTGGATGGCCAGGTAGCATGGGTTAGTGGATACAGCACAACACCAGATACCCGGAGACCAGGCTCTCACCAAACACAATCAACCTGCTATGTGAACATGAGGTCAAGCCAGTTCTCTTCTCTCAACCTCAGTTCCTCGATTTCTTGTTGTGTTAAATCAGGGGGTTGAATGAAATGATCTTTAAGGCCCTTCTAGGATGAAATTATTATAATTTTATAAGTATGAAAGATCTTTCACATGCAACTATTATTTTTTAATTAAATGTATTCTGTTCATTAGCTTAAAGACAGTCCACAGACTTCTAAACTAATGCTTTATCGGTACAATCAGCTCCTTTATTCCTGCTTCCTGTGCTCTCTCCTCCCCACCCCCACCCTCTACTCCTTCTCAGAGAATAGGAGAGGTGGCTTTCACAGCAGCTGGTTAATTTCCCTGGTTTCACACTACTGTTTAATGATCCGTTTCTCCTGTGCCACCTCTCTCATCTACTGAAAGATAGGTACAAATTGTACTTATAAAAATTAGAATATGACTCAGGGTTATCTTTATTTTTTTCGGATTTTGAGCTTCTAAATAACTTTCTCACGTTTATTTTCCTTCACAAATTCTTTGAAATGTATTGAGGTCTCTGACACCCTGTGTTTTTCGATGCTGAGAAAGTAGGTGCCTTTAAAACGCTCCATTGTTTTCAGAGCTGAGGAGATGTATCCCCTAGAGGTGTCATCCTCATAGCTGGACCAGTGTGTGAACCACATGGGAAGGGCTGGGTTGCTGGTACCTTGGCCTCCCAGGAGGTCCTTGGTACTGATTTTTGTCTGATTCTACCAGTGGGGCCCCTGCTCCAATGGGTAAGGATGTCTCTGTGGAAGTCCTTAAGGAGAAGGGCCTGAGAAATTGATCACTTGTAAAGTGAAGTCACTGACCAAGAGCTCATAGAAAGGAAAATCCTGAACACCCCCATTAATGGAGGATTTTTTTTTGTAGTTTTAGTGAAATAGTGCTGTGTAATTCAGAACAGTGGGCTTGGGGCCAGATGGCCTCAGGATCAAGCCCTGACTTTGCCACTTATAACACATGGCAAATCTCTTATCCTCTCTGGGACTCAGTTCCTCATCTCTTAAGTGAAGGAGCTGGGCATGATGTCTGTCCCAGTTCTTCCCCAATGAGGTTGAGACTTAACTGCTGGGGTTTATGGAGTGAGTGCACTTGCACACATGCACACTGTCTGTCTGTCTGTCTGTCCCTCTGCTTGTCTGTAAGGGGATGGGGACTTAGGACAGGAAGAATGAGGAGGACAGACTTGATTTCCTGCTTGTATTTTCCTCTGAGCCAGCCAGAACAGTCAGTTCCAATGAAATCTGTGGGACCACTCTTCATACCTGTGATTGTCTGCTTAGTGTAAGGTCTAAATGTGGTAATACAAATGAATTGGCCATTACCAGCGAGACAAATCCTGATAATGCAGTTAGGAACTGTCAGAGGAATCCTCCAAAGAAACAAGAACAAAGCTTACAGGGGCAGCCGGTTTCCCAATGTTCCAATTCTAACAGAAGAGGAAACCTTTGCCCGAGGTAATACTGTGGGGCAGGGTTTGAAGGAGCCTTCTCCATCACTTATAGTTGCTAGACTGTCATGATTTTTTTTTTCTTTTGGTTTATGTTTTAAAAGGAAGCCATTTATGCTCATGCCACACACAATACTTGTTCTTTAACGTTGCTTTGTTTGGCAAGCAGAGTTTTCAGTGAGGATGCTTGCAAGAACAGTTATAGTTTTTGGCTGTTTTAGGAAGACTGTCTTTCAATTAAGTTTAAAAAACATCAGAAATGGAACATTTGTTTTTATAAATGGAATCAGGTTTGGGTTGGACTGCAGTGTGGGGAGATTTAACCTGAGGGTTAGAGGGAGAGGAGGGGGAGCCTTCTGAGAGGTCAGAAGTCACAACAGTAGGTGCTAGGTCTCCTGGCTAATTTTGCCCAAGGACGTTTGCATTCCCCCAGTCCAACAACCACACTCAGCGCCCTCACTGACGTGCACATCTGGTGTCCTGGTTCATTTCACAGCTAGATTTGGTATTGGGACTTTCTACTTGAAATTCAACATGGCAGGGTGATCTAGTGGTGTAGAGAGTGTTTCAACATAATCTAATAGATATCAAATAGTTTTCTTTTTTAATGTAAGACCTGAAAACAAGGGATCTGGGGTCTAGGGCCTATGTCTGTAATCAGTGTGTGACAAAAGAGAGAGCATAGCCTAGTGGTTCAGGGCATAGACTCTAGAGTCAAAATCGCCTGGCCCATATCCTACCTCTGCCCTTGTCAGGTGTGGCCTTGGGTGATTCACTCACCCTCTTTAAGCCTGAGCTTCTCCTTAGATGAAAATAATACTAGTGATAATTGATGATAATAATAATAATAATACCTCATAGAGCTGTTGTGAGAATTGAATAAAATAATGTATGCAAAGAGCTCAGAGCAGTGCCTAACAGGGTAATAACCTAACCAACGTAGGATGTCATTACTGTTGTTGTGTTGTTGTTAATACTTAGCCTCTCTGACTCTTTGTTTCCTTACCAGAAAAATGAAAGAGTTGAACTAGGTCATCTGAAGTTTCCTCCATCTCCAAAGTTCATTAAATTTTTTATGTAAAATATTGACTATATAGAAGTATTTTAAACAAATTGACGTAAACATAATTTTAACAAATCATTCCATCCTTTCTGCATCTATTGCATAGAAATGAAAATTTCTAAGGAAACTGTCTGTATATCCAGAACATATATACTGGGAACCCTGCAATTTGTTTTTTGTATCGTTAGGAAATCCGTGGTGCACGTCTTTACAAAAATTCTTGTCGATTTACATGAAAGGCAAAAAAGAAAATTTCTGTCTGTCTACTTTAATTTTTTTTATTTTTGATTGAGTGGCGATAATGTATTTTATCTTGTATAATGTTTCAAAACCCTTCACATTTTTAACAAGATCCTACAGCTCTTTATACGTTAGACTGCAATATAATATTGACTAAGCTGACATATATATTAAAAAGCAACCAAGGAATAAAGGGTATTATTTTGGTATATAAATCAAAAATAATACAGCAACTGGTCTTTCAGTGATTAAAGCTGCCTTTCCCTTTAATAACTCTCCTAAGAAACAGGAAATGTAATTTCCCTACACCTTTCCTGGGGCTCTCCAATCAACGAGGTCCTTTGGGGGTTCCCTACTGTATATTCCTTCATCAACATGGAGTCCCCCAAGGGGCCCACACACACTCTGTTAAAATTAGCTGTGTTCCACATTAGTGACAGGAGCTGAGTATTCCTCAGAGGGGTACACAGTTGTATGGTGCTGCTTCCTGTTTGAGCAAAATCATATCTTTAATTGCAGAGAATTTTTTTCATTACCTGTTAATTGATAAATCATGCTTGCTCCTGCTGCTGTAGCTGGTGTAGCAAACCTGATCGTGAGGCAGTCTCCGGCCCAACCCCCACTGTCCTTCCACCCCAAACAAAAAGGATGAGAAACATCGTGGCCAGAAAGAGAAAACAAGCAGATTGGATCCCTGGGCAGTAGCCTCAAGGAGTTGCATTCAAACAAAAAACAAAGCCAAAAATATATATATAAGAAATAAGATAAATAAGCTGTTTAAAATGTTTCCCTTTCCTTACCCTCTCCTTTTGTCATTCTTGTCCTTTTATTCATGTTTCCAATCTGAGTAGCAAGAGGCCACTGTCTTGGGAAGAACAGTAAAAATCCTGAGTATAGTGAAATAATTTAGCTGATAATTCCCCACTGTATAATTTTCTACGCTTCCTGCTAGCTGACCTTGTGGGCTCCTGTCAGGTTGCTAAGGGAAATCCAGCAGGACTCCAGCTCTGTTCCTTCACTTTTAAGAAGTATTTCGAGATAGAGTGGTGTGTTTGTGGCAGCTTAGTTATGGGGCCGTACGTTCCGTGTTCGATGAAATAGCACCGAGCAGCCCCTCCCCACCACTTGCTTGGATCTCCCCTCACCCCTGTTTCAGCGATGCCTGTAAGATGGAGAAATTGCTGCAAACTGTTGAGCTGGAATCGTGAGCTTGATGGATGTCATCAAAATCTGGCTTGATCCCTTGGGGTGTGGCCGGGGGAAGAGGCTGGCCAAGCTGATGACATCTAATGGAATGCGGGGCCTTTTATCTCCGAGATGTCAATCTTGGTGCAGATCAGGTTGAGTGAAAACCTGCAACCACCGATCTGAAGGCTGTTTTCAGAGTTGGAATGCACACAGCCCCATTCCCTCCCTGTCTGAAGTCCTCTTCCCGTATCCCCAGCCTTTCTGGGCTGAATCAGTTGCAGTTTGGGCAGGCAGAGGAAGGCAGAGTAAGCAGATGGGGATATTTTCTTCATCATGACGTTCACAGACCAGGCAAAACTTACCCTGCTCATTATGAATGGGACGTAATACGCCATTGATTTGTGTCCAAGTAATTCCTAGGTAATTATAGGCCATCGATCTAACTGAGCAGGAGCTATGGCGGTTGTATTCTGCAAACCTCATATTGCCTCACACCTGGCGACTGCAGCGCCATCGCATTAAAAGATCTAGAATGGTTTCTTCTTTAAGTTTCCTTTGACCACAGGGATGGGTGGAGACTAGGATGGTTCCAGAAGTCTTTAGGAAACATGATGGACTCCATTTGCAGCCTATCTACAAGCCTTGTTCAGCATAGTTTCCTCTGGTGATATACACAAGGTAAGTCAGCTTCCTGTTTGTGGCTGCTGCTTATAGGCTGCCAACAATAAGACAGGAATTGCATCAGCTGGCTGGTTTTGTGTCTCAGCTGTCACCAAAAGAGTGTAGTAATATTCCTGATTAAATGTCATTACTCTGTGGCACGAAAATGGGAACACTGACATGATTTTGGATCTGTTCCTGTTAAAATTCAGCAGTGGTAGCAAATTATGTCTGCTATGGATTAAACACAGCTAGTTTTGAGCTATATTCTATTGCAGGCTCAGAATTTTTATCAATAAGCCTACATTTTATACCCATTGATTCCCTCAGGCCTTTAACTGAAGTATAAAAAAAGACCTTAAGTAATAGAACGTAGAAAACTATTGTTTAATCAGCAGCTGTTGTCAACTCAAAATAATTTGGTTAATGTTCCAGATTAAAATAAATTGATGATAATACAAGTCAGTTAGGTAACAGTAGGTAAAACTCTAGTGTGAGAAATAAAGTTTATTTTTAAATGCATTTGTTGCATATGCTTTTACCTGATTACCAGTTACTCAGAGTATAGCAATATAGGTATGTGTAGAAACACAATAGTCTCCAATACCAGTGAAGAATGTATTACTTGTTGTGCCTCCTCACCTTTCGTGGCCTACATGTCTGTAATAGGTTGCTAAATGTGTATGTGGGTGAAACGGTAAAAAGTGTGGACTGAAAGAATTTTAAAAGTCAATTCTAAGGAAATAGTCACAGATTGTTATTTCTCTTTGCCAGAATTAGAGTTACATCACTGCTAAATCTTAGCCTCAAGAAAATAAACCATAAAACCTGATCGTTTGTCTACTTCTAATTCCTTTAGCTGATTACAAGCTTGTAGCCAGATGGGAGCAGAAGCAGTAAAGAAAGGCATTTGACTCCTAACCACAAATGCACATAGAATCTATATTATGGCCATGTTAATACATTCATCTAGATTAGTATAATAAATTAGACTGTATTTTACATCATTGGTAGATGGTATTATTTATTAAACTCTGCCAAGAGACCTTAAAGTGGAATCCATGAAGCTGCCTCTTCAATTACAGATGCTGTGTCCATTGACCTGGCATTTAGAAGATGATGTGATGTCACTGACTAAGCATGATTATGAGATATAAAAATGCTACCTGTCCAAAGGACCACCACACCTTTCGCTTTGGGAACTCAGTAGTTGCTATGTGCATGTCCCTCTGATGACATGGGACTCCCATGTTGGGGCAGACGGTAGAATTTATGCTCTGGTTTGGCATCTGTATGTTTCCAGATCAGGGCTTTGTCTCCTCTTCTTGCTAGATAAGTTGAAACATTGACAGGCAGCATGTTCCTTTTTTTTCCCCTTTTATTACAGTAATTTATAAGATATTTTAGCTAACAGGAGAACGGCCCAAGGGGGCATTCTCATGTTAATTACCAAATGTGGGCTTGTCAAAATCAAATAGCTCCAGGAATAATGCAAGTAGCTCTGCATCGTAATATTGTTTGGCCCTCAACCCAATATTAGCCACTTTTGAAAATCTGGGTTCATTAGGCTTTTAAATTTAAAAGAAGAATCACTACTGGGGGCCTTCAGAAGAATCTAAGGCACAGTCAGTGGCTCCAGAGTTTAATGTCAATGATATTAAAAAAGAGTTTCGTATAGCATACTCAGGGAAACATAAAACAAAAGAAAACAAAAAACTGTGACTCAGATTAAAGTATTTATTTTTTATTTTTACTAGCAGCCTGAAATTGAAGACAGTTTTTAATATATGATTATTTAGGCGTGTACACCTGCTTGTTTTATTCCTTTAGGCCATTTAGTTAGATCAAGTTGGTGAATCCAAAGAAACTGAAAAAGTTAGGAGTTACAAAACGCCAGTATTATACACATATAATATTTAGTATACAGAAATATGGTACTATTTGTTAAGTAACATATCCTCAAACCTATTCATAGATTTGTAATTTGACATAAAGGGTTGTCAGGCTTCCCTTGGTATTGTCTTTTTTCTGTCTTCAGGATCTCCTGCATTTTTAAGCCCAGAATCTTAGGCAAACAGAGGCAAATCAATGTTTGTTTCTTTAAAAATACCTTTCTTTCCAACTTCTGCCAGGCTCTTGGCCACATCCAGGAGTAAAAGTAGATGAAATTGGTGACAATTTCAATGAAGGACTTAAGTAAACAGCTGGTGATGTCAAGAAGAAGTTAAAAGTAAGATTTGCTACACTAAACTACAATGTGGATAATCCTCTTGTGGATAATCAAGAGTTCACTATATATACAAGTGAGAATTAATTAGAGAAGTGTGAACTATTAATATACAACTAGAGAATATTACCATAGAGGCTGCGCTGTATCAGAGCTTGAATATTCAGCTCCTGGTGTTTATTCAACAAGCATTTATTCAACACCTACTATATACTAGACTCTATGCTGAACAGTAGGGATATAAACACAGATACAACATGGTGGTCCCCTAAAGGAACTTGGGTCAAATGAGGTACCAGATATGCAAATGAACAATTATGTCATGATGTGGTATTTGTCTTATGGGGCTTTGTACCAAAGTCAACTGGAGCACAGGAAAAAGGATCTTAAAGCTACCTGAGAAGACTCAATGAGGAAGAGAACTCCCTAGGTGATATTTGAAGAATGAGCAAGAGTTTGCAAGGCCGGAGGACTTTCCTGTTTGTACAAATTCTCTTGGGTAATTGTAAATGTGGCAGGTCGGATGAAGTGACTGAGGGTGGACCGAGATGTAGAGCTTACCAGGCTATTACAGACTTGTGTGCAATGCCCAGGAGTTTACTTTGTATCTTGCAGCCCGCGGGTTTTCTTGAGGAAGTTGAAGCAGAGTGACATGTTCAGATTTTCTTGTAACGGGGTCATCCTGGCATCAGTGTGGATTGAAGGGGCAGTATTGGAAGCAGAGGAGCAGTAAGGAGGAACCTTCTCTGTCCTGTATGCTTGCTTCCCTCTGCTTCTCTACGGCTGCTGCCAAGCTTTTCTGATGACACTATTCATTTTTCCACCTAGGTATGCCACAGACCAAAAAGAAATCTGTTTTAGATTAAGTAGGATTTTATTTTTTTAATTAATGAACTATTTCTGAGGACAGTTTTAGGTTTATAGAAAAATTGAACAGAAAGTACAGAGAGCTCCGTTATACTCCCTCCACCCCACCCCACCCTCAGATTCCCCTATTATTAAAATCTTGCATTGATGTGGTATATTTATTACAATTTGCGAGCCGTTATTCATACCTCATTGTTAATTAAATAGTTACACTGCCCTAAAAATCCCCTGTGCTCCTCCTATGTATCCCTCTCTCCCTCGTCCCAAACCCCTAGCAATGGTAATCTTTTTACTGTCTCCATTGTTTTGCTTTTCCCAGAATTTCATATAGTTGGAATCATATAGTATGTAGCCTTTTCAGATTGGCTTCTTTCACTTAGTAATATGCATTTAAGCTTCCTCCATGTCTTTTGATGGTTTGGTAGCTCATTTCTTTTTATTTCTGCATAATATTCCATTGTATCAATGTACCAGAGTTTGTTTATCCATTCACCTACTGAAGGACATCTTGGTGGCTTCTGAGTTTTGGCAATTAGGAATAAAGCTGCTATAAACATCGTCTGCAGGTTTTTGGGTGGACGTAAGTTTTCAACTCATTTGGGTAGATACGTGGGAGAGCGATTGTTGAATTGTATGTTAATACAATGTTTAGCTTTGCAAAACCCGCCAAACTGTCTTCTAAAGTAGCTATACCCTTCTGCATTTCTACCAGCAATGAATGAGAGTTCCTGTTGCTCCACGTTCTTTCCAGCATTTGGTTTTGTCAGTGTTTTAAAATTTAGCCATTCTAATAGGTACGCAGTGGTGTCTCATTTTAATTTGCAATTCACTAATGACAAATGTTGTTGAGCATTTTTTCATGTTTATTTGCCTTCTGTATATTTTCTTTGGTGGAGTGTCTGTTCAGATTATTTCCCCACTTTTTAAATGAGTTGTTTGAGTTCTTGTTGTTGAATCTTAATATTTCTTTGTATGTTTTGGATACATGTCCTTTTATCAGGCATGCATTCCCAAATATTTTCTCATAGTCCATGGCTTATCTTTTCATCCTCTTAACATTGTCTTTAGCAGAGCAGAAGTTTTTTATTTAAAATAAAATACAACTTATCATTTTTTTCTTTCATGGATCATGCTTTTGATGCTGTATCTAAAATTTATTGCCAAATGCCTGGTACCTAGATTTCCTCCTGTGTTATCTTCTAGAAATTTTATTTTTGCATTTTACATTTAGTCTATGATCCATTTTGAGTTAATTTTGTGAAAGGTGTGAGTTCTGTGTCTAGATTCTTTTTTTTTTTGCATGTGGATGTCCAATTGTTTTAGCACCGTTTGTTGAAAAGACTATCCTTTCCCTGTTGGATGGCCTTTGCTCATTTGTCAAAGATCAGTTTGCTGTATTTTTGTGAGTCTATTTCTGGGTGCTCTTTTTTGTTCCATTGATCTATTTGTCTATTCTTTCACCAGTAACACACTAGCTTGATTGCTGTATCTTTATATTGAGTCTTGAATTTGGGTAACATCATTTCCCTGACTTTATTCTTCTTCAATATTTTGTTAGCTATTCTGAGTATTGGCCTTTTCCTATAGACTTTAAATCATTTTGTTGTTCTCCACAAAGTAACATGCTGGAATTTTGATTGCAATTTGTTGAATCTATAGATCAAGTTGGGAAGAACTGGAATCTTAACAATATTGGGTCTTCCTATCCATGAACATATATACTTTTCTCTTTATTTAGATTTTTAAAAATTTCTTTTATCAGAATTTTGTACTTTTCTTCATAGAGATCTTATCAATTTTTTGTTGGTATTTTTCTCTTTTTTGGTGCTGATATAAATAGTGTTGTGTTTTTAATTTCAAATTCCAATTGTTCGTTGCTTGTATATAGGAAAGCAATGAGTTCTGTATATTTTACAATGAGTTCTATATTATACATAGGAAATTTGTATCCTGTAAACTTGCTATAATTGCTTATTAGTTCCAAGAATTTTTTGTTGTTTCTTTGGGATTTTCTGCATAGACAATCATCTCATCTGTATACAAAGGCAGTTTTATTTCATCCTTTCCAATCTATATACCTTTTACTCCTTTTTCTCATCTTATCGTATTACCCATGGCTTTCAGTGTGATGTTGAATAGGAATGTTGAGAGGGGACATCCTTGACTCCTTCTAGATCTTAGGGGGAAAGCTTCTAGTTTCTTACCGTTAGTATGATATTAGCTGTAGCATTTTTGTAAATGTTCTTCATGAAAAGGACAAGCTTACCCTCTATTCCTAGTTTGGTGAGAATTTTTATCATGAGTGGGTGTTGGATTTTGTCAAATGTTTTTTCTTCATCTGTTGACGGGATCATATGACTTTTCTTCTTTAGCCTGTTGATGTGATGGATTGCATTAATTGATTCTCAAATGTTGAACTTAACTTACATTCCTGGAAAAATCCTATTTGGTCATAGTGTTTAATTCTTTTTATACATTGTTGGATTCAATGTGCTAATATTTTTTGAAGATTTTAGCTCTCTGTTCATGAGACATATTGGTCTGTAGTTTTTTGTAACGTCTTTGCCTGGTTTTGATATTAGGGTAATTCTGGCCTCATAAAATGAGTTAGGAAATGTTCCCTCTGCTTTTATTTTTTGAAACAGATTGTAAAGAATTGGTATCATTTGTTCCTTAAATGGTTAGAAGAATTCACTATTCATTTTTCTTCATAGATGTGCCAGAGACCAAATAATCAGGACCGTTTTGGATTGAGTGAGATTTGTTTTGTTTTAAATTTATTTTTCTTTAATACATACACTCTCATAAACTCACAAACATGACTCTAACACTGTGCCTATAATTTTTCTTCCAAAAATAAAACTTTATTGTAATAAGTGATTACCACACTTAAAATCTACACATATTTTCTTAATGCAATAAATATTGTCCTAAAAATCAAATTTCTGAAAACAAATTTAGATTTATTAGTTCCTCTCCAAATCATTCTGGATCTCATCTTTAGTAGGCCTTTTTTTCTGTAATATTTTTGTGTTTGTGGTTAGACAAGTTACCTAAATTCTCCTTTTCTTTCAGTTTCACTTTTTAACAAAAGGAGTATTTTGGTACCCAACTCGTAGTTATTGTTTCCATTATTTTAGTGAGTTAATTATGTAAAGGATGTAGAAAAATCCTTGGCATACAGCAAGTGCTTGATAAAATTTAGCCATTGTTATGATCAATGCTGTTACCCTGATGGAGGGTTTCCAGGCCTCGTTATCCCACTCGCTATCCCACTTTATATCTTATGCTACCTTTGTTGCCTACAGACCAAAATCTAAACCCCCTATTTCAGAGTTCTGGCCTTTATTGCTATGGTAGGGCTTTTGTATCTACCCACACAAAATCTCCTTTTCATTTCAGAGTGATTAGTCCCCTTCTCCAAGCATACCTTCCACTTTGTTCTTCCTCCTACAATTCCCCACCCAGTCCCCTCGCTCACTGAAAGTATCTCATGTCTTTCTATTCAAAGTATAGCTCATATTTGTCCATCTGAGCTTTATTGAAGTATTCCCGACCAATAGTACAAATCCTCAGTGTTTTTAGATCTGGAACAGACCTATGAGTCACTTGGCCCAAATGAGTAAACAAAGTCCTAGAGGTCAGATGGCTTATCCAAGTTTACACTGCTGGAGGCTGAGTGAGATGTCCTTTCCTACAGTGCCAAAAAATACAAGTGCAGCAATTACAGTAATTGAATTCTTTGGTTTGTTTTTATTTTTAATTTTATGTGACATTCCAAATACACACTAATCACTGTAGATGTTAGAACTAAATTTTCTCCTAATTTCTAAGATTTGTCTTATTGAATTTGTTCCTATGTAGGAAAATTTCAAAATATAGGAAGTCTTCTGTCCTTTTGAATAGACGTTTCTAGAGTATTTGCACGTGGCTCCTCTTGAGCCCTCTAATAGTCCCCAGAAAGTAAATGTTACTCATGAGTCACTTTACTTATTTCACAAACAGATCTGCTTCTTCAGTTGAATAAAGATTTTTAAACAGTACACAGGTAGGAGAAGGAAGTAAATATCTGTATAACTAATTGAAACTACAGAGGGAATAGAAAAACAGAATGTAGTTATTAATAATCCCTCTATTTACGTGGAATTAACTATTCGTTTGAGAAGCTAGAAAATAGAGTAGGTATTGCTTCATTTAAATTTATAACATTGCTTGGTAGAATGTAGGCATCAGATCAAAGGCCTGACTTCATTTATGAGTTTGCAGCCCACAAAGTTAGGAGCTAAGGGAGGAGAGAGGAGTGTTTTCTGGTCAATTTGGGGGGAAAAAAAGGTTCTGAGAAACCAAGGATTACTTGTGAGACCTGGAAATAGGTTCAGAGTTTTGACAAAATTGCTGGGGTGTTATCATATGGTCTCTTACTGGGTGGTCAAGTCCACTTTCAAGTTTTCAAGGTTATTTCTTCCTATGAGATGTCCTGGAGGACAGCTGCTTATGAGGTTCTTCGTAAGATCTAAATTCCTAACTTTAAGAAGTACACAGAGGCAACAATTACATATGTGAGAGCCATTGAAGGGGCATCAGTGCACCAAAATTATACTAATATCAACAAGCTGGCTACTACTAGAAATAGAAGGTAAGATAAAATATACCACTTCCTATTTTGCACACAAGTAATGATCAAACATTTGCAAAATATAGGCTGATATCCACATTGAAACTCAAAGTGCCTGCTACTACTGAATAATAGCAAGCTTATTCCTTAGAAACAATAGCAAAAGCACAGCCAATTCATATCTTTCTACTCATAATAATAAAAATGCAATTTTGAAAATTAAATCTATTCTAGAGAATTTCCCTGGAGAAAATTTATGATACTATTACACACACACACACGCACATGCACATGCACACACACGTGCATCACATGCCCATATTAGTTTTCCCAAGTCCACGTTTTTGGCCAGTTTTATTCTAAATTACTTGAAGCACCTACTTATTTGGGTGCCACATAGCCAAAGAGATAATTGATGCAATCTTATTAACCTGTAATCGAATTTGTTTAATACAGCAGACACACACACACAGCCTATTCAAAATGATTCACTAGTTACTGTTTCATTTTAGGAAGAGAGGTTGAATCACGTATTGAACATAAGATATGTCTTGATATCTATCACTATTAGCCCAAATTTGCTTGACATCAATAGACTCCTTTGAAATTTATTGTTAATCAAACAGTTCTACAAACTGAAAAATGTAGAATGTCAAACTCTCGAGTTGAATCAGAGATCTCATTTTGTTCAATCAATAAATTAGATAAATACTAAGACTAATGTTCAGCAATGGATTATTGTCTACCATATTCCCATATGGCGAGTTAAGATTCAATTTTCATTGTAGTAAAAACAAGAAAATCCACCCCTCCTTTGAGGTATAAACTGTTGAATTTATGAGATTAAATTTTGTATTGAAGATGAATTCATATCTCAGGCACATGCCATCTGATGTGTGCATACTCTTTGAGGTACTAGTGGTAGACGTGTAATGCCAGCTAATTGAAGTCATTTTTATATATAGTTATGTGCCGCTTAACGATGCTTCTGCCAATGATGGACTGAATATACAACGATTGTCCCATAATTAGTACCATGCAGCCTACCTGTGTAGTAGGCTATACACTCTAGGTTTGTGTAAGTACACTCTGTGAGGTTCGCACGAGAAATTGCCTAATGTGTTTTTCAGAATGTGTCCCCGTCATTAAGTGACACATGACTGTATATATACAATGCTCATAAATGGTGTTCAGGAAATTTTGGTTGAGTGTTTTAACGTAATGCCATAATAGAAAATTCCATGAGCAATATACTACTACCTGAAGTACAACTCCTTGTTGTGATGATTATAGCTTAGATGTGTGTAACTCAAAGCATTTACAAAGCACATCTTTCTAACAGCTATGGTTTAAAAATAGGAGCTTTGGAAGCTGTGTTAACACTATTGGATGAGTGTATTTGACATGGATGTTTAATTTGTTTAGAGCAAAATATTTCTGCTTATTTGCTATACTTAGATGGATGGAATTTTTACTAGTCATGAGCGCTATCAGCACAGTTAAGTCATTAATTGGTTCCTACAATTGAAAGTAAGATGAAGTGGCAAAGCAAATGACAATCATCTACACAACAAAAGCGGGGAAAGAGACCTGAGTAAAAGTTAAGAAAAAGGGAAAAGAGTTCAGTACAATTAAAAGAAGCAAAAAATAAAGGATTCCTCTAAAATTAGCTTATATTTAAACCGTAAATTTATAAAGGCAGTCCCAATTCTTCAGCTCTTGTCATTTCACCACACTACTCATCAAACAATCTGATTACCAATGCTTTTACTAACATATTCCCTAGTTTCTGAAGCAAGGCCCGAGTGGACAGTAAGCTGAGGAAAGGAAAAGAAGCAGTCCTGGAGCTGATGTTAAAAAATAAGATAGAAAAAACTATAACAGTTACTTTAGCTCGTCCCCACCCTATGTCTCGTCACAGAGCCTTCTACTTGATGAGTTCAGAAAGGGAAAGGGAAAAGAAGAAAAAAATAAGATAGTTACAAATAAAAGAAGACTCTAGAGATTCTTGCTTTCCTAACCCATACAATTGAAAATGAGAGATATAAAGAAATAGAGCATTCTGTGGTCATCTTGTTTTCATGAGAAAGCTGAGATCCATAACAGTTCCATGACTTACCCAAGCCCCAAGCAGACTTGGGGCCAGGATTCAGATTTTTTGGCTCCCCGCCCCTCAAGTGTTTCTCTCAAAGATGCTGGAATGATGATTTATGAAAATAACAATTAATGGAGCGAATCTGAATTGCTTATAAGGCACACAGGGGATCATTTATCAGAAGGTTAAAGAAGGGATCATTTCTATCATGGACAGATCTTTTAAGAGAGCTGAGGTCATCCAAACTAGCACCCTCAAAAGTGTTTCTGAATTCTGAGAACCCAAAATTATTAGTAATTAAATATGGGATTAACGTTTCTTTTAGAAAGCATTTCAGGTCAACGTAGCTGAAGGTTATAGTGGAAAGACTATACAAGTGAATACTTAAGGTGCATTGGAGTCCTCTGTAAAATCAATGTATACAGTCGGTTCATGCTCCCTTCCCCCTTAAGCAAATTGGTGAGTTCAATGGACAGGGCTCAGGGCTGTGATGCAGGAGACTTGCATTTCAGTTCCGTCCCTTAAACCAAGTAGCTTCACAACCCAGGTTAACCTCTTTACCCCCAGAAAATGAGATTGCATGGAGGTAGCTCTAGAGTTTTCTGACTTAGAGAATGTTAACTTCAGTGTTTCAACTCAGCGAGGAGGATTTGTTATTATTATTGCTTTTCCCTTTGTCTTTATACCTTTTTCTTTATCATTTCTGAGTTTTATTTTAAATTGAGTCTTGGCTCAACGTTTCAGCCTCCAATGACTCCACTGTGTGTATGGAAAAAGAATACAGTATGCTTTACAACAATCCACTTACAATGTGGTATACAGCCAAATTTTTTCTCTCAATTTTATTGAGAAATAATTAACATCATCACAGTATAAGTTAAAGGCATACAGCATGATTCTTTGATTTACATATATTGTGAAATGATTACCACAATAGGTACAGCTAACATCCATCTTCTCGTGTAGATATAATAAAAAGACAAGAAAGAAAAACATTTTCTTCTTGTGATGAGAACTCATAGGGTTGACTCTCTTAACAACTTTCCTATACATCATACAGCAGTGTTAGCTGTAGTCGCCATGTTGTACATTACATCTCTAGTTCTTATTTATCTTATAACTAGAAGTTTGTACCTTTTGACACCCTTCCTCCAATTTCTCCTTACCCCCAACCCCTGCCTCTGGTAATCACAAGTCTGATCTCTTTTTCTATGAATTTGGATTTTTGGGGTTTTTTAAATTTCACATATAAGTGAGATCATACAGTATTTGTGCAGACAAATTTTTGGGGCAAAAAGCAGTGTTTGTTTCTTCTGCCTCTTTGTCTTAAGTAGACCACAGTGCAAATAATTCTTGTTCATCTCTCTAATCATCATCCTAATCCCAAATAGAGGCAAATCTGGTTCATAATTTTAGTGGTCAATGTAACGTTGACTGCTTAAAGTAGAACTAGATTAAGAAGTGGATAGAGTTTCATCCTAAATCAACTGCTTTATATTCATCAAACCAAACACCTGTGAATGTCTGCGTGTATATAAGTTACATCTTCCTGACTGGGCCAAGTTTCACTTCCCATTCTTTAAACTTGCTCCTGATTTTTCTCTAGTTTTATTGAGGTGTAATTGACATATAACATTCTATAAGTTTAAGGTGTACAACATAATAACTTGATACATTGTTCCTGATTGGTTTTTTCATTCCTTTTTTCTCATCGTGATCTGAAACTTGGCAGTTTTCATTCTCTCTAATATCACTCATACCATAATTTGCCAATTTTTCTCTGCAACCCACGACCAAATTTTTTCTTTTTTTTCCCTCACTTTCACAAGCTACCTTCATCCCAGTCAGAGGGAGAAAATCTTCTCCACGTGAGAAATTTCTTAACTTCATCAATAATGCATCAACATTCAGGTCCACAAAATGTAGGAGATGAATTTCTATTAGAACTTCATTTTACCTCTTGAATGTGTTCTATAAACCACTCCTCTGTTTGGTAGAATATACATGATTCCAGATGTTAAATGTGGTCTTGTTTTTAAAAACATTTAAGACCTTTCCAGGTATAGTATATTTTTAGTGACTACGTTCAGAAAATAGTATATGCTTAAAACTATGGAAATATAGGGATTTATAACATATTAAAATAACCTGAATATCCAGGACAGTCTGTCAGTCAAAAATTACCTATTTTTTCAAATATTTTTCTGTATTCCCCTCCTTTCAGGGATTCCAATTATACATACATTAGGCTGCTTGAAGTTGTCCCACAGCTCATTGATACTTTGTTCATTCTTTCGTTTTCATTCCTTTTTCTCTCTGTGCTTCATTTTGCATAGTTTTTATTCCTGTGTCTTTAAATTCACAATCTTTTCTTCTGTGATGTTTAATCTGCTGTTAAAGCCACCCAGTGTATTTTTTATCTCTGAAAGAGTCTTTTTACCTCTTTCATGTCCTTATTAAGTATGCTCAGTGTTTCTGCCACCTCTTGAATACATGGAATATAGTTATGATAACTTTTTTAGTGTCCTTGTCTGCTAATTTTGTCATCTCTGACGTTTCCATGTCTGTTCTATTGATTGGCTTTTGTCTTTGCCTTATACGTTGCGTTTTCCTGTTTCTTTGCATGCTTGGTAACTTTTTATTGAATGTCAGGTATCATAAATTTACCTTGTGTTAGGTGCTGGATCTTTTTGTATTCATATAAATATTCTTGAGCTTTGTTCTAGGGAGCAATTAAGTTACTTAGTAATAATTTGATCCATTTGAGGCTTTTATTTATTTATTTACTTGTGAGACCAGAGCAACCTTTGACTTGGGGCTAATTTTTCCCCACTACTGAGGCAATAATACCCTTCTGAATACTTTACTCAATGCAATGAGGATATTGAAGTCTGAGGTTTTCTACTCTGACTTGTGAGCCTTGTGTGAACTGTGGGGCATTTTCCCTAGCCTCAGGGAGCTTGCTCACATGCATGCAGTGATCAACACTCAGTTGAAGACTCAGGGAGGACCCTGTGCAAGTCCTCAGTACTCTCTCTAGTCAGTTCTTTCCTCTCTGGAATTCTCCTTCAGGCAGTGTAGCTTTGCCTCCCTGGGCTGTCAGCTCAGGAAGACGTCCATGTTCACCCGCGGTTTCTCCTCCCTACACTGTGGCTAGAAACTCTCTAGACAGTAAGCTGGGCACTTTTGGGCTCACCTCAGATGTTTTCCTTCCGTCAGAGATCACCGTCCTGCACTGCTTCATGTCCAAAGTTTGAAAAGAGGTGTTTCGTATATTTTGCCCATTTTTTCTTATTTGTTTCAGATGAGAAGATAAATCCAATTTCTGTTATACTGCCTTGACCAGAACAATTGCTAACTAAATGCTCATTGACCACCACTTTGAGAGTTGTAACAGGAAGATATAGTTCTGTAACTGGGGAAGTAGATTGCATGGCCATGGGAGAGACACAGGGATTTCTGTCACACTGGCATTGCTGTTATAAGCTCCGCCATTCTTTAAAACACCTATGTTATGAACTTTTAGTGAATGCTTTTTCTGCTTCCTTCTTAGGACTTCTTGAAATATCACTGTCCTTTAGGAGTTCTCAGTGCCAGTCCTCTGCCTCCACTGCCTCTCGCCTCAATGATGGGAAAAGGGGAGTAGTAGTTAATATACTCTTTACTTCCTACTTCCACATGCAGATATTTCATTTCTTCTAAAAATATTTAAGACTCTCCTTCTTCCCTTTCACCGTATTTTCTTTTTTAGGGGATAAGTGAGAACAAATTTAGTGAAATGACAGAGGTATATGTTTTGCTCTGCATTTTTCTCCAAAAAGTTTTTGACCAAAATTTTCCATGGTTAACCACAGCCCAAAAATATCAAATTAAAAACTCCAGAAATAAACAATTCATCAGTTTGAAATTGCACACCATTCTGAGTAGCATGATGAAATCTCCTGACGTCCTGCTCTGTCCCACCTGGGACGTGAATCATCCCTTTGTATAGCGGATGCATGCTGTGTACTTTACCCACTCGGTAGTCACTTAGTAGCATCTTGGTTATCAGATTGACTGTCGCAGTATTGCAATGGTTGTATTCAAGTCATCTTTATTTTACTAAATAATGTTCCCAAAGTGCAAGAGTAGTAATGCTGGCAATTTGGAGATACCAAAGAGAAGCCATAAAGTGCTTCCTTTAAGTGAAAAGGTGAGAGTTCTCTACTTAATAAGGAAAGAAAGAAAATCATATGGTGAGGTTGCTAAGATCTATGGTTACTTTTATTATAATATACTATAATTATTCTATTTTATTATTAGTTATTGTTGTTAATCTCTTACTATGCCTAATTTGTAACTTAAACTTTATCATAGGTATGTTTGTATAGGACAAAACATGGTATATATAGGGTTTGGTACTACCTGCAGTTTCAGGCATCCCCTGGGGGTCTTGGAACATATTCCCTGTGGATAATGGGGACTACTGTATTCCCCCCTACCCCACCCCCAGTATCTTCCTGCAGTCAGGAGGTAAAAATGCCTGCCTAATGAGGAGAGATTGCCCCAAAAGTGAGAAGAGAGGCCAGGGCACATGTGCACTGATCAGTTTTCAAGTCTAAAGAGGTTCATCTATTTATTATTAAGTAGATACAGGCATATGAATAAGAGAGGGTAAAATATTCCAGTTAGTTTTCATTCCTTTATTTTTTTTATCCATCAGTGTCCCTTTTAGTGTATTAATGTGATTGAATGAAGCCACTCTGGATGTAGGCCGATGCTACAAGTTTTATAAGGTCTTTTTCAGGTTTGGGTATTAGAATTTTTCTCAGATCACAAAAGATTTTCTGAAAGAGTTTAAAATTGGTGTTATTTTTTCCTTAAATGCTTGTTAGAATTCACTGATGAAACCATCTGAGCCTGGAGTTAGTTTCCTTCCTTCCTTCCTACCTATCTACCTACCAATAAAAGGCTGTTCAGATTTTTTGTTGAATTTTGGGTCAAATTTTTTGGCATGAAGTTGTTCATAATATTCCCTTATTATCCTTTAAATATCTATAGGATTAATAGTGATACTCTTTCATTCTGATATTGATAATTTGTATTCTCTTTTCTTCTTGATCAGTCTAGACAAGTTTGTCAATTCTGCTGAACTTTTCACAGAATTGACTTCTGATTTCATTAATTTTGTTTTCTATTTCACTGATTTCTATTATCTTTATTATTTCCTTCCTTATAGTAACTTTAGGTTTAATTTGTCCTTCTTTTTCTAGTTTCTTAAGGTAAAACCTAAATCACTAGTTTTAGCCTTTGTTTTTCCTTTCTCACATAAGCAGTTAAATCTATAAATCTCCTTCTATAAAATGTTGTAGCTGCATCCCACAAATTTTAAAATGTTGAATTTTCAATAACTTTTGATTAAAAATATTTTCTAATTTGCTTTGTGATTTCTTTTTTGATCCATGGATTATTTAGAAGTGTGCTTTTAATTTCCAAATATTTGGAGTTTTCCTAGATAGCAATTGTTATTAATTTCTAATTTAATTCCATTGTGATTAGATAGCATATTCTGTATGATTTCAATTCTATTAAATTTCTTGACACTTGTTCTATGGGTGAACATATGGTCAATCTTGGTGAATGTGTTGTGTGCACTTGAAAACAATGTGTATTCTGCAGATGTTGAGTATAATGTTCTATAGCTATCAATTAGGTCAAGGTGGTTGATGGTGTTGCTCAGATGGTGTGTGTCCCTAGTGACAGGGGGATCTAGTTGTTCTATCAGCTACTAAGAGAGGTGTTCAAATAACCGTCTATGACTATAAAATTGTCTATATTTTCCTTAAATTCTGTCAGTTTTTGCTTTATATATTTTAAAGCTCTTTTTAAGTGCATGCACATTTATGACTGTTATATCTTCCTGATCAATGACCCATTTTTCGCTATGAAATATCCTTCTTTATCTCTGGCAATATTATCTTGAAGCCTGTGTTAATATAGCCACTCCAGCATTCTTGTACTTGTTCTATGTATGGTCTGTATTCTTTCTATCCATTTACTTTCAACCTCTCAGTCTTCATAGTTAAAGTGCATCTCTTGTAGACAGCATCTAGTTGGAGCTTCCTTTTTATTAATTCTGATAATTTCTGCCTTTAATAAATATTCAGTCCATTATAATGTAATGTGTTTATTAATATGGCTGGCTTTAGGCCTATTATTTCTTATTTGTTTGTTCTTTGTCCTCTCTTTTTTATTATTATTATCCTTTCTTTCTTTCCTGCTTTCTTTCGGATTATTTGAATATTTTTTAGAATTCCATCATAATTTATCTCTCAGCTTTTTGCTTTTATTTTTTTAGCAGTTGTTCTAGGGACTGCAGTATGCTTCTTTAACTTTTCACAGTCTACCTAGAGTTAATATTATACTACTTTATATGAAACGTAGAAACTTTGTAGAGATCTATCTATGATATAGATTTCATGTGTATTATACCTACCTGTATAATAAACCTCACAAGACAATGTTATAATGTTTGCTTTAAGTAATCATATGTATGTTAAAGAAATCAAAAGGGAAATTTTTTTGTGTTTATCAGATATTTAGTATCTCTGATGCTCTTCATTCTTTCCTGAAGATCCGAGTTTTCATCTGGTATAACTTCTCTTCAGCCTGAAGAAGCACTCCTTGTAATTCAGTTCTGCTCCGGCAAATTCTCTTTGTGTTCTTTATACAGAGATATTTTTATTTCACCTTCCTTCTTGAAGGTTATTTTTGCTAAATATAGAATTGTAGGTTGACAGTTTTCTTTCAGTCCTTGAAAGGTGTTGGCTCACTATCTTCTGGGCTCTGTTGTTTCTAGTGAGAAGTCAGAGGTCATTGAAGTCGTTGTTTTCCCCTACATAACATGCTTTGTAGGAGTGTTTTGGTTTTATTTTGGTTTTTTTGCTCCTTTTAAGATTTTCCCTTTATCTTGATTTTTTGTGATTTTCTAATACTTCTCCTGCTTGGGGTTGGCTGAGCCTCTTGAATCTGTAGAGTTGTGTCTGTCACTAAATTGGGAAATATTCAGCCATTATTTCTTAAACTATTATTTCTTATCATTCTCTTGCTCCTCTCCTTGGTACCACAATTACTCTATGTGTTGATATTGTCTTTCAAGTTCTTGAGGCTCTGTCCATTTCCTTCAGTGCTTTATTCTTTTGTTCTTCAGAATAAATTATTTCTATTGATCTATTTTCACATTCATTGACTTTTTCCGTTATTATATCCATTATGCTTTTAAGCCCATACAGTGAATGTTTTATTTAATAAATTACAATTTTCAGTTTTAGAATTTCCATTTGGTACCTTTTTAAAGGTTCTTTTCCCTGCTGTGTTTTTATTTATGAAGAGTATATTTTTCTTTATATCATTGAGCTTCGTTATAATGACTGCTTTAAAATTGTTGGATGCTAATTCTGTTTGAGTTGTCTTCTCTTGAAAATTAGTCACATTTGCCATTTTCTTTGCACACCCAGTAATTTTGAATTGTGTCTTGGACATAGTGAAAATTAGGTTGTTGATATTCTGGATTCTGTTGTATCTCTTCAGAGCGCTGATATTTTTGTTTCAGGAGGCAAGTAACTTGACTAGACTCAGACTGCACACTCTAACTCTTGGAGTGCAGCTCAAATGTCAGTTCAGATTTTTGTTGTTGTTTTTAGGAAAATACTTAATTGGGCTGCTTGCAGTCAGTCTGTACTTGTATGGTTCAGAGGTCAGCCAGAGATTTGGGCACAGTTTTACACAGGATTGTGTTTTCCCCACCCCCTCCAGGCTCTTTTCTTTCTAAAGTTTTCCCCTGACTTTCTAGTGGCTATGCTTGCTCAAAATTCTCCAGAATACTATAGTTTTCTGTTGGACTATTAGCATCCATATGCAGCTAGAATCTATTTTAAAAAAATAGGAAATTCATCTCCTGTTATTCCCTTCTTCTAAGTGTTTACTCTCTCCAGACTCCGCCTGCCTTTATTCACATGCGGATGCCTTCAGGTTAATTGCGTTTTTCGTTTTTTGTCTAGGGTTTATAGTTGTTATCTGCAGAAAGTTTCATCGAGTAGGAGCTTATTGTGCCAAACCAAAGTGGATCTTCATCCCACAAGTTTGAGAAAATTTGTGTGTAGGATGGTTCCTGAGAGTATAGGTAGTAATGTACTCCAAATACCATTCTAAATGGAGCTTCAAGGGTTGCCTTTTGTTATTCTTTTTTTTTAATACAATAATTTCCAGAAGTTCCCTCAATTGGAATCTCTCCCCACTCCCATGCAACCTGTTTTCTAATTCTAATCATCACCCTTCTAGGAACCCATTTTCTCATTCTAGTCTCCCTCCTCCGTCAAGCCACCCATTGTCTTATTCTCACCTGGGAGTCTGTTTCAACAGCAGTTCAGAGAGCTTGGGGATCATTTAGCATGGCTTCTAGGTGATGCCACTGCTACAGCATTCTGTTCTCCATGAGTGCTTAAAAGTCTTAGTAGCTGAATCTACAGAGCTCTGGTGCCTCTGGAGTATACCACAGTGTCACATCTCCCTAGTCACCCATTTGCCCTTGGGTTACCCTGGTCAACGAAAGTTCCAGAGTGAGACTACAGTTGTATTCAAGTTTTTGATCTTTTCACTATCTAAATTTTAAGAACTTATCTCTGAAAATATTCTGTATTGAATAGTTAGGTGTCTAGGCCAAAATGGATAGAGCATTAGTGATGTTACTGTGGCAGAGAAAGGGAAGTGAAGCTCCTTGAAAACTGGAGTCAGGCTCCCCCTCAAAGCAAGCTATGGCTATATGGGCACCAGGCTCTTGAGCAGCCTGAATTCTCCCAAATTCCACTCCCCTGGGGGGCGGGGGGCGGGGGGGCCGGGGGACAGGAGATCTGGAATTAAACATTTATCTTTGAGGGACATTTTTCAGTATTTTAGTTCTTCTGTTTTCTTAAGTATATAATGGAGAGTATAATGCACAGAACACAGCTGCCTCATAGGAGTATAATGTGAATTAGTGATATATAAGAATGGACTATCCTATAAGTCACTGAGGGGACAGATCCAATCATGCATATTTTGCTCTTATTTATTATTTGGAAAGCTTTTGTGATACTTTATGAGTAGCAAAGCCCCATGATTCACAGCCTGCCATAGACATGAGAGCCAGCTAATGAAATGTGCCATTGATTTCCTTTTTCTGTCTTTTTTGACCCTCTGTTAAATTTAAAGGGGAAAAGAGATACATTAAATTCCAATTCTAATAATAGCCCCCAATGGGGACCAAGTGGCTAAGACAATGGGAAGAGAGACCTTTCAGCAGTAGGATTTGCTTTCAGCCGAAATGAAGTCTGTCATGATTATGTTATTTAGTGAAATGAAATCATGGAAGGAAGTTGATTCCTGGTCAGAACACAAAGAGTAAGTGGCACATCCCCAAATCATGCCCACTGGTAGCGATTAAGCTCCACTCTCTTCAGAGACCCCTGGATGACTTAAGAGGCAGCACTTTTGAGAATCGCAGACTTTAGATTCCCAGTTATTCACGAGGCAAAGGGATGGCTTCACTATCCGTTCTACTCTCTCCCAGTGACCTATAAAGGGCTTTGAGTTCAGCTTTTGTGTATTAATAGAGCATCATTAGAAAGCAGCAAATTTATCAAGAAAAATAATGTTCAGAGGAAAGATAAAATGTTCAGCAAGAAAAGAGTAAGGTATATTGCACATACCATTTTCTGAACCATTAACTAACACTTTAATGGAAACTTCTGTGACATCACTGAAGTATTTCTGAAGAACCAGAGTACTTATAATTAATTGTATTAATCATGAAGACTAAATTTATCTTCAGCTTCTATAGTGTGTTAAGGATAAAAATGTTTACTCAAGAAGAAAGCTAACATGGCATTCTTCTGTGCAGATGTAATTTTCACTTGACAGAGTGTGTATTAGTATGGTAGATGTTTGCTTTTCATTTATCCACTTAGAGTTTTTCATCCTTCTGGAAATTTATTGACTTATTTTGTGAAATACAGAGAGGAGGGAAAGGAAAAGACTGATTTGTGACAACTTCCTGAATAAAATACTTATTTCTTCTACCCACCTTTCTATTCTCTTCATCATCTTTTTTTTAATTGAGATGTAATTGACATAGAACATTATGTTAGCTTCAGGTGTGCAACATAATGATTTAATATTTGTATATTCTGTGAGATCATTACCTCTTGCCAATTAGTCTTTGTATATTGTAAAACACAGAAACCTAAGACCTCATTAACCTCACAATTCATATAATTTTAATAACTGTAATTATAAAATATATGGACCTCCCAATTTTGCTTTCAGAGAATTGCATTTTGATCTTTCCTCTCAAAAATGTGAATAGGGTGGAAATGTGTGATCTCTCAGTATAAAACTGACATCTTCTTTCCTAACAGGATTGCAGGCATTGGAGAGCAAGTGGGAAAGGTTTGCACGGTGGATATCCGTATCCCATCTTGCCAAAGGATAAATCAAGGGCATTCATTCATCAGCTTTCAAGCTGCCACCCTCTTTTCTTTCCCCCAGCCCCCACCTCTCCCTGAAATTGGGAGGAGGGAGGTTCTGATTATTTTTGCCTATTTCTAGCAGAGCTAGGCATGAACAATTAAATTTAGGGCTTCCCTGTGGTCTGTGAATAACAGTGCACAGTGCTAACCATCAGGGCACAAAGGCAGACAACAAAAAAAGGCTTTTTTATTTTTTGTTTACCCTTCAGGACACTGTTTACCTATCACTGAAGGGGAAGTTATCATCTCATCCCTTTTGGAAATTGTGCTGGGTTTATTCTCTAGCTTCGAGTCTCCAACTGCCCAGTGATGAAGTGGGGATGTCAGCCTGGGGCTAGGGGATTTATATAGGGCCCCGCTCACTCCCCCCACCTCCCAACCCCTGTGCATGTGTATGTGTGTCTGTCCCCACCCGCCATCCGCCTGTCTGTCTCTCTGTCTCTGGAGCACACTCTCACCACCTCATTCTCCCCACACTATCTCATTCCCTTTTCCTTGATTTTTCTGTCAAACCTTTTTCTTTTTCTGCCTTTCAACCAGAGTGATTTTTTCCCCTTTTCTCCCTCTCTCTAAATTTACTTCACAGCAGATTGTCTTGTAGTAAATCACTAAAAACCCAAATAGCACTAAAGCATTCTGATACAACATTAGCATTTGCTTAACAAGCACAAGATAAACATTAAACAAAGAACTGCATTTCTTTATTAGAGGCTGCAAGATACATAATCCATGAGCACAAGAAACATGGGACCCAGTGGATATGCAGATGTGTGTTATTTCATTGGCGCTGGGCGGCCTTGTTAGAAAAGGTTTTCATCTGAAGGCTTGGGGGTGGATGGTTGACTGTCCCTGGTGGGGCTGTAACTAGATACAGAGACTGTTGCAAGCTAGGCTGGGCTCCCTGGTGGACGTGCTGATTGGACGGCCTGAGGAAAACTTGGGAAGCATCGGGAAGTGAACTCAATCACCTTGGGGATGATAGGGTAGAACCAGATGAAGGCATTTGACTTCTTTTGTAACTCCCACTAAGGACAGATTGCCAGTGCGATCCAGCCTCCATAACTGCAAATCAGGCCCTTTCCCCTACGCCGATTTCATTAGAATGGCCAGCATGGTGCAAAGAGGAAAAAAAAAAAGGTTAGACACAGTAATTTTACAGGCAGGCGGGTACAAAAAAAATCTGCATAATTAAGCAGTCAAGGCTGCTAATAGGGGAGTTTATATGCTCTGGGACCAGGCAAGGGCAGCACATATGGATATAGCACTGGATATTAAATCTACGGCATGCAGACTTACTTCAGGGCCCTCAGAGAAAAGGCTAATTATAGAGAGAGGAATTGTGTTTACTGGTCTGTCTTGGGCAAAGATGGTGAAAGAAGTGCAACCAAGTTTTGCAGTTCGACATGAACAGGCTGTTAATAGAGATATCAAAATATGTGCTGGTGGTTGTTTCTTACCTAATCAACACAAAATTATAGATTCTGTGGCCACTGCCCCCACCCCACCTTACCTACTGAAGACAAAACTCTTGGAGTGAAGTTTTATACATTAGGTATATGCATAATGTCAAGATGCATGAGCTAGGAGTGTGTTTATTACTAAATTGCCACAATTTCATCTCAGCTGTGCTCTTTATCATCAATAAATTGTATTTAGCAGTTTAGCTAGCCCTGTTTCAAAATGTCAGTGCTTCTGGGTGTGAGCTCAAAGTCAGCAATGAAATATAAATGGAGAATCCGAGTGGAAGTTGCAGTGGGCAGGGGGAAGCCTTTGGAGAAAGGGTGTGTTTCTGGAAGGGGCTCTGATGGGGTGGACATTAACATTTCATAATGCAGATCAAAGGTAAAGAGAAAACCCAAAGGCCCCTTTGTCACAGGGCCCTAACGACTGCCTCATACATGAGCTGAGATGATTTCTTCAAATTATTAAAGAGATTCAGTTCATATTTGTATGGATGTATGCATGTATGTATGCAGGCACTTATTTATTTATTTAATTCCATACAAAGAATGTTTTCTGAAGAGGACAAGATTGTGGGCCATTTGCCCCGGGCTGGATGTGCCAAGGCGTGCCTGGTTGTTTCAGGGGACCAAGCCTCCTGCAGAGTGCGTTTGCGGAGAACCAGTGTGGACTCTTTGTCCTTTAGGGAAGCTTTCCATGGAAAACAGCAGCCCTCGCCTAACACAGATTTGTGGCTGTGGGCTCCAGCCCTTTGTGGGCCTGTTGTGCATTCCGTTACTTCCACCCGACAAGGAGGGCCAAGAAGAATCCCACCGCCTCGTCTCAAGGTGCGCTAAAACCTCAGGCTTATGAACGTCAACCGCATCTGATCAGCCAGAGATTGGGTCAGACTCACTGACATCTGTGCTCTTCTTGGAGGCGGGGAATTCAGTGCTAATGAGAAGACCCAAGCCGGTGCCTTGGAAAGTGAGAGTTGCAAACTGGCGGAACTGGCTACGGAACTGGCGGTTTAGTGTCTTAAAGCCAGGGAAAGCGTCAGGTTGGCACAGAGCACCGTGCACCTCCTTCTTGTCTGCTCATTGTTCACCAGCTGACCGGGGTGTCCTTTTTACTAGAATAGCTCTCGGTTAAGAGGGTGAAGCTCTTGAGAGGCTAATATAATGCAGATACCCAAAGCAGGTATTCCATGCTCGATTTTTGAAATGTATTTTTTCCCTAGCAAATGTTAATTGAGTTTTTAAAATCAGAATAGCCCTCTGAATTTTTTTTTAAGCTCAGTGACTTCTGATATCTTCTGATTTCTAGAGATTACAGTGAAGTGGCCCTCTAAAGAAAGAAAATTACCATAGCCCACAGATTAGTAGGACAGTGTGGCACAAGTGTAATGCAGTGGCATTGAAAGTACTTATTAAGACTCATTTTTTTTTATCCCCTTCTTTCTACTTGAGACTTAAGAAGGTAGAATGAAGAAAAATTTGTAGGGAAAACTCTGTAGAGGTCTCTACCTGGAAAAGGATAGCAGCTGAGTGTAGACTGCAGAGGGCAGGGCCTGGGCATCATTTTTCTCCTTGTCAGGAGAAAATGAAGTTGGCCAGAAAGAACACTAGCCACTAGGCTAGAACACAGGGCCACTAGTAAGTAGGCCCTGCTAGAAAAGGGGAAAATATTCTTATTTTTTAGATAGAAATAAATATAGAGGACAGGGCTAAACACACAATTGCTTTTATTTTTGACTTTTGGGCTGATCAAAAGTAAGAAAGCTAGGCAGGAGGCAGGTCCCTGGTAGAGGAATGGTATGAATTTGGAAAGATCTCTTTGGCCACATGTTGAATTTTGTGGGGATACAAAGAAGAACCAACCATGTATTCCTGTCCAGGCCCTTGCAACACAGAGGCTTCCCAAGTCTGTCTCCTTCTGCCCTCTCTCACTCTCTCCCTTCCTTCTTCTGTTCATTCAAAAACAACGAAAAAAACACAGTTGTCTTGAGAACAGACCTAGTAAGTGATAAGGAGGATAATCAAGAAGGAATGTATCTTGTAGGGGAAATAAAATATGTATTTATGCCATGGAGGAGACTGTGATAAATGCCCTAAGAGTCCTATAAAGTATGGTAGGAATTCAGAGGAGAAATTAATTCTGAGTGAGGGGCAGAGACTTGGCTGGGGACTTCGGCCCGAGGAACAGCAAATGCTGTGACAGTTCTTTTCCTTGTAAGCTGTACTATGTGTCCTCATTTCTTCACTAATTTTCTGTGTCATCTCGACAAATACACTGATAGATTATCTAAACAATTCTCTCCCTTCCCCCTATACACATGCACATAGTTAGGTTGAGGAGAAGACGTCGAGGAGGATGAAGGAGGAAAAAATATTGTTATGGCAATGCCTTGAGAGGAAGAGGTTTTCAAAAGTGGATAATTTAACAGCATCAACATCTTCTGGGTATTGTTTTAAAGTTTATCCTTACCGTATGCTAAGATTGCCTCATAAATGTCTGGGTTAGGTTAGAAAACTAACAAAAGGTCTCTGCTGGATCTGCCCAAAGGATCCCACGTGTCCAGGAGCCCAACCAGTGCTGTTCATGCTTTTGACAGTCCTGCCAATTTCTGGGAGCTGGGCGGGCTGGAGAGGCAGGCCCACCGTTCCTGAAGGCCGTGCTGACTTTCCTGGTCTCAGTGACAGCATTCCGCTGAGCAGTCTCAGTGTTTCTGCCCTTGGATCCGCTGTCTCAGTTCTACTTCTCAAGTCCTACAAGACCCAGAACTGCTTTGGGGCAGCTAACAGAACTGACCATAAAGGAGAGAGCAACTTCTATGGAACTCTGACCGCTCCTCTCTCTCTTCTGTCTAAACACGCTGAAAGCGCTGCTGCTCTCTGCCTCACAGTCTTGCTTCTTCTCTCTCTCCTTCCTATATGGCGAGGAGGGGCAGAAATAGAGAGGAACAAAAGGAATAAATGAACACTAAAGAGTAAAATGACACTTGATGGAAGATATTTTAACAAATGCAGCAAACATTTGTTTCATGCTTAATAACAGCGATAACTGATAGACACTTGATATAGACTATCTCGATTGCATCTCACTTCTCAGCCCTATGATGTAGGAACTTGATAGCCCCATTGGATAGATGGTTCAGCTAAGGCAAGGTTAAATAATGTAGGGGAGATTAGAAGCTTGTTAGTGGCAGGACTCCAAAGCCTAAGTTTTTAAAATCACTCCACCATGGTGCTTGGGAAGAAAGGCTTTGCAGATAATGCCCATGATGATTTTATAAATACTATCTCTTCCACCTACTGCAGGGTAAGTCAATGTAAGCCTTTGGCAGATAGAGGTCTATGTTTGCTAATATGCTAGGTCTACCAAGCACGTGCCACGTGTATCAGGAATTTTCCTCCCACTGTGGGAGCATCTTTTGTGACAGTGGAAAAATGACAGATTATAGAATTGGACTCAGTAATAGTCCACTTGCTATCAGATCTCAAACCTTATTTTAGAATAAGATTTTGTTTTTTATAAATTAGAAAAGATTTAGTGGCTGACCATTCAGTTTCTGAGTATTCACCAGAAATTAATATTTAATCAATGCGCAGATAGGCTTAATTGCATTTGTGACCTGCTTTCTTACATATTTGGGAGGGTAGAGATGAAAATGGAGAACACACAGTAGCTGCATTTTACTGCCAGAGTGGAACTTTGCAATCGTACCAGGGGACCTTTTGGTAATGTTTGTAATGTGCTGCTATTGTGATTTAGGAAAGAAAAATGCTACTGCTGGGCTTTATTTTCAACAGATTTTTTTTAAACATCAATTAATGCAATCAAATGTAGTACAGGGAAATCTAACTTTTTATTTACATTTCTGGGGGCCAGGGAGGGTTTGTTTGTTTTTGTTAACTCCAGTCACTGGAGCTGTACAGTATATGGTTTTCTTGGTATTTTCCAAATCAACTCAGTAAGTTATATATAACAGTCTATGTGAAGCTCTCCACATGAGGAAGAGAAAACAGCCTTGTGACTGGTGCCATTTGTTGGGAAACAAATGATTCTGCCTTGTTTCACACAGTTTGAAAATAATGACTTTTTTGGTTTTTAAAAACAGATTTAGTTGATAAAATGAATTACATTGGTTTTCTTACCCATACCAGTAAAACTGAAATATGTTATTTCTTGGTGAATTCAAGAATAATAACTGAAGAAAAAAGAGCATCGTATATTTGCCCTTAAACCTTTAAAGGGCACTAAAATAAACCGTTAAGATAATCAGAAAGGTCCATGCTGAAAGTACATTTTTCTAATTTTTGTCCGTGTTGTGATTCACTCCCTTAACTAAACACACGTTATCAGCGCAGGCTACTATTGAAATTTAACTTTTTTTCTTCCCCATAATATGGAGTCTAGAGCTATCTACCAGTAACTACCCATGTGACTTTGAGCAAATCAGTCAAGTTTTTCCTAGGATTTGGGTTACTGGACTGGTCTGTGTTATTGAACAGATTAACTGAGGATCAATGTATATAAACCCACACCACACATTTTGAAAATTATAAAATGCTATATAAATAGAAGGAATTGTTATATTTATAATCATCCTCAAGTAGAGGTAGTGGGAAGAACATGTACCATTGTAATGGTCTTAGCATTGGTAAAACGCTCCTTCTTATGGGGCTTTCAAAAAAAGAAGGGGACATGAGTTCGAATTCTGTAGACCTTTCATTCAACTTCTTCTTGTGCTTAAAAGTCCTGTTGGCCTGAGCACGAAGTATGATCTTTTGCAGTAGATGAGGTAATATGTAAACCTAATCGGGTGAGTTAAGGCCGCAGTGACTACTCTGACTTGGAATTTCCCTGCTGTTATCACTTTAAGACAGAATTTCTAATATTCATTTCAAAAGAGAGGTGCCCAGATTCTAGATCCTCGGTGTGTCACTCAATTGCATTCTTCTTCTTTCTCCTGATGTTCCCTTTTGAGGGGGTGTCCGCCTGTATTGTGGGTGCCATTAGGTAGAGTATGAAGGCTCAGAATGGACTAGCTGGATCAAGGTGTCAATCTACTGCTTCCTCATCAATCATGTGCTTGCTCGTCAGGGTGCTGTGACAGAAAGTCTTAGTTTTGTCTAATTCTCTGAGATTTTATTGTATTTTTAATTCTTTGAAGTAACTGAGCCAGTATTTAATTAAGATAACTTCTCTTCCCATTCCATGGAAGGCAATTTATTTTGTTACTGGGCATTTTTCTCTAGATATGTCTATCTGTGCACACTCAGTTATTTACTCCACTTTATTTCTTTCTTCACCTTTATACAGTGCTAATCTGTATTTACCCACTCTTGTTTTATTTTCTGAACTGTCTTTCCTCCAATATTCAGAGAAAAGAGAACTTTCATTGCTGGTTCATATCAGATTATTCACCTCCTACCTTATCCCACAGTTACTGTCCTACAAAATTATACAAAGTATTTACCTTTCTTCACTTTGTCAAACATAAAAATACTCATGCTAATCTCTGTCTTTAAGAAATCAAACATTGGGGCTGCCCAGTGGCGTAGCAGTTAGGTTTGTGCACTCTGCTTTGGCAGCCCAGGGTTCACCGGTTTGGATCCCTGGCACCGACCCATGTACCACGTGTCAAGCCCAGCTGTGGCAGGCGTCCCACATGTAAAATAGGGGAGGATGGGCAGGGATGTTAGCTGACGACTAATCCTCCTGAAAAAACAAGGAAAAAGAAACCAAACATTGCTCCTGCTTTTCAAAAGCAAAGGATGAGAAGGAGTCCAGACATCACCATAAGTCACCTTTTATCCTGGACTTTTGTGTTTTTCTTTACCAAGAATGAAATTGGTCAGTGAGCTAAATATGATTTGCTTTCAGAAAGGACATAAATTTTACAGTTGTGAGTATCAGATTTCTACTGAGATTGTGTAAGACAGCATTGGAATTTTATGCTGATTGCATCACATATCATGCAGGGGCAAAGCAGACCTTTTGAATATATGAAATGTTTATAGCCATTGATAGATATTTTAGTGACATTTTTTCAATAGATTTCCTTTTGTGTTAGGAAATTATCAGCTTTCTTTATGTTGACACAGTATACAATATTTAAATTGTTAGAATGGATCTTGAATGAGCTTGGTTCAGATTTTAGAAAAATTGTCATAAAGATAGGGGATTAAAAATTTATTGTGCCCAAAGCATCTTTATAATTTGGCGTTATAGTCTTAGAAATATTTAATAGCTTTGCAGAAGGTAATATAAGGAATTGCTGTCTGAGAAAGAGCTATCCTTTATTGTTACGTCTTTTCTTCATTTAGCAGATACACTCATTAACTAATCCATGGGTTTTGTTAGGCCCATTTCATAGTCTTTAGCTTTGGTTTTTGACCTAACAAAACACCTAGAAATATTTACTCCACTATACTTGCGAGTTAGGGGGAATAAGACAGAAATCTTTGTTATAATGTGGATCTTTCTTCTTTCCTTCCTCTCTCTCTGTCCTTCCCGCCCTCCCTCTCTTCCTTCTTTTTTCCCATCTCAATAGATAATAACTCTCTCACTTATGTTGCTCTTGACTGACAGGAAGCAGACAGAAGGAAATAGAAATGAGTATGATTCATTGGTATGCCAGTAACATCTTGGCTTCAGAATATAGTGTCTAGATGGCTCGTGTATCCAGAACGATGCCCGAGAGAGAAAAGTGGGTTAGGAACATATTGAGCTAACCTATTTTCCATACATAAGTATGGCCTTACTTTTTTAGTGAGCCACATACTTAGAAATATGCATGCAGTCCCAGTTTCTTCCCAAATACTCAATTTAGTACCATATCAGAGAATGATTCAGGCACTTAAATAAGTATAATTAGCTATATGCAGGATAGCATTAAGGAATCGGTCTTTGTTTCTGAATAACTGTAATTCCATAAAGGAGAGCTCAAGCGTAGTCTCCACAGGGTTTCAGGTGACAATGTAACCAGATCATCAGGTTATTGCCATCGAGAGACAACATCAGCATTCAGCTATGGATGTCTTCTACATCTTTGGTTGTAACATCACGAGTGTTGCTTTCAGATTGACAGCTCAGACCAAAGTGCTTTACCCAAAATGGTGTTCCGAGCTGCTCTGCAGAATCTGGAGATGAGGGGAATTTAACTTTCCATTACCAACAAGCGCTGCATACGGGCTAAGGCTCTGCTCTCCTGCAGGCGGAGCAGCACTTTCTCAAGGGCAAGACAGACTTTGGTAGTAGTTTAAGAAATAGGGGATGGAGTGAATTGGAATAGATTCAAGCTTTGTCTCATCAGGGAGCAAAGGAGCGACTGGGTGGCATTGGAATATAAACAACTCCTTGAGTATCAATATATCTAGAAAGACAATAACTTTTGCTTTGCTTAATTGACAAATTGTTGTATTTAAGAGGGAGGAAACTTTTTTTTTAAGTGAGGGTTTGGTGGGACAGTGTAGTATTGGATTCACGAACTCTGAATTCTGGTACTGGCCAGAACACTTTGCCATCATGGGCGTGTCAGTTAATATCTCTGGTCTCAATTTCCTCATCTTTTAAACAAGCCCATAGATAATTAGATTGTCTCTGAAGCCCCTTCTAACCTTTATCTAATATTCCAGTATTTAGCCAAATATATAACATTTGCCCTTGCTTGTTTTTCCTATGCATTCCTAGTTTATTGCTTCTCCTCAATTTTACATGAAGAAGCACAGTATTCTGGGATCTTTGAAAATACTTGAGCCAACAAATACAATTTTGGGAGGTATTTATTAGAATATTTCTTAGTAAAAGGATAACGCCAAATCGTGGTCAGCCAGCTCTCCCGGGCTTTCACAATCGTGTTTCCCATATCACTTTTCAGATTTCTCTGAGCATTGGGAGTGTTATTTGTTTTTGGAGGGATGTTAATCACCTTATAGTAGTTTTATGTCATCCTCTATTTTTCTTCAAGCCTAAAAGCTTTACCTAAAACAGAGTCTAGAAGAAGAAACTGTGCATAGATTCACACGCTGTACATTTATTTTTCTAAGTGTGTTGTTGGAGTTTTTTCCTTTGCTGATGTATTTTGACACCTTATAGTTGTAACCTGCTGTTCTCTTTAATTGCTTATTGTTATTAATTATATAGTGGTAACGTAGTTGGCTGCTTGAGCCACTTGGCTGTGAAGAAATTCATTTATCATTATTGCCGTTGGAGCTACAGAAAATTGCCAGCATTCTATCCAGAGATGAATGTTTTTGAGCTCACATCCAGTAAAATTTTGAACATGGGTCAAATCCATGAGTGTGTTCTTTCTGCTGCCACCTTTTGCTTCTTCTAGCCTATGCTCTGAGCACCTTCATTTTCTCTTATCTTTTGACTTGCTGCCCTTTCAGTGAAGTTTATGTATTGTTCTCAGTATTCCATTTAGTGGCCTCTCCAAATAGGACCCTTTGTTTTCTCCTCATATTCCTAACTGTAAATTTTCCTTCTTAGAATTTCTTTTATAACGCAAATAACATTTCTGCCTTTACAACTTTCTTATGTGTACATTCCATTTTAAAGCATTAGTGCTGATTGGACACTGCCTTAAGCCCCGCATTTCAATGAAAGTGATCCTTATGTCCTTAAGAGTAACTATAAACCCCTTCTACTCACATTATAAATAATCAGGTGTATTTAGAGTCCCAAATTAGTAAACTGCCAGGAGAATGAATGAATGAATGATGCACATATGAAAAACAAGGGGATGTGTACTTGCATACACTCAGCTACTTCCTGGTATTTGTAGTTTCTTTAAATCTGGACTTAATTTAGAATTCATGACCCCACAGCTGCATGTGCCACAGAACAGCCAGGCCAGAGTGCTCCTCTGCCTTCTGGCAGCATGACATTAAATTCACACTAGTTAAGCCAACTTAAATTGAGCCTCCTTGAACCTTCCTAAATAAAACTAGTGGCCTTAATTACAATCAGGCAATTTAAAGGTTATGGAGCTCTAACTAGTACTGCAGTATATCACTTTAATAATGCACAGGAAAATTTCTCTAAGGGGTGGCATCGTTTGATTAGAAGAATTCAAGTTTCATAGCACATTTCCAATAAACTGTTTTTAGAAATCTTATTGCATTTATTGCACCATTACCTTTTTTTTATTCTTCAAGGCCAAGTTTCTAAGGTCACACCAATAGAACAATAAAAATGTGAGTCATTTGCAAATAACATGCGGTATTGGGATTTTTGCATTGCTGCTTAGCGATTTTCTTAGTATTGCCACTTAGCGATTTTCTTAGTATTGCCACAGACACAGTGAAAGGAGCAGAATAAAGTCCCTTGGAAATCTGAGAGATTCTGGCTCCCTTGATGCCCTCCTGCCTCACTGCAAATAGGACTTGTGCTTCAGTGGTGAACTCTTGATTCTCACACCACAGTTTAGGAGGGAAGATGTCATCTTTGCAATAAGTCACCAATAATAGATAATATAAGTTTCTTAGAAAGATAATTAACTTTGGAAATGCCCAATTAGTTTCTTGTCTTAAACCTGTGGGCTCTTAAAACCCCATGGTTATTGAGATCCATAACATTTACAGAAGCTGGTGAACCTCAGTCCAGTTCTTTTGTTTGTTCGAGTTGGGTTTTCTTTGTGTTGTTTTCTTTTTAAATCATCAGCAGTAGTACACTATGCTTTCTAGCAAGGATAAACAGCTTTGCAGTGTTAAGAGACTTTCTCCTTCAGATAACTAGTGGCTTTATGCCAAGAAGAAGAAGATAAAAAAAAAAGAAAAGGCCCTGACCTTTGCCATCAGGTTACACAGTAACACAAAAACACACCTGATGAGAGCTGTGTCCAGCGCATGGCTCACATTGCTGGCCCACTGCTGTGTGGAGTTAATATTGACTGTTGCACCGTCTCAGTTCTTGAAGATGCGTTCCCAATAGATTTAACTTTAAAGCAGGTTACATTTAGTTTATGCTGCATGAACTATTCTCTTTCGATTTTACCAATTTGCAGGGTTTTTTGGACAGTATTCGAAGGCAAATATGCCTGTACTTCCACCAGTCCCAGAAGTCCCAGATGTGAGGGCATTAATAGTAGGTGTTTAGTATCAAACAAGAGAAATTTTAAGCAAAGAGTATAGTAAATGCATATATCTGATTTAACCAGTTAAAAGAATGAGCTTTGTAATATAAGGTTACATAACTATTAATAAAAATTGTTTAAAACATGAACCATGGGTTATGGCTGTGTGATACAGAGATTTGTCTATGACTTGGGACAAATAAAAGGCAATTATCTCCTTTCATATGGTTCTTCTTCTATATTTCAGATGTAAAATTCACAATAACATTTTTCCTCTTGAAATAAGGGATAAGTGTTGACTCGTCAGTTTTTTGCCGGAGATAAGCTGGCAAACAAGACAGCTATTTTGTCATGCTTTCGTTGCCAGAGCATTTTAATCTTTCTTTAGAAAATAATGAAGGCAAGCAATAAAAGGGAAATTTGGGTAGTCCAAATGTATCATATGCATAGGGTTTAATGTATAACGGAATGGAGCAAACTTTTGAAACTCAATTGATAAATAATAAATGTTGTTTGGGTGTTAGTCTCGGCATTTTGTTCTGATGAAATTAGATGTAGGACAAGCTACGTATATATTTCCCATAAATTCAATAAATATTTATTGAGTCCAAACTATGAGCCATGGACTGCTCAAGGTACTTGGCGTACCTCAGTGCACAGAGCAGACAAATGCCCTTGCCCTCCTGAAACTTGCTTTGTAGCACGAATTGATGAATGACCCCAAACTTAGTTCTTGGCACTGTCTTGATATTAAGATGTCCTGGGCTGCTGCCCACCACTCCTTAATAGGCAAGGCAAGAGCTGAAATGCATTACTGAATTGAAAACCTGCTATTTTCAATCATATTGTATGTCTAATTATTGCGTGAAATGCAAGTGGATTTTTATACTCTTTCTGTGCTCACGAACTTTCTGTCAAGGCAGAGAGAGGAGCACTAAAGATTAGGTGGTAAAAATTTTGTAAAAGAAAAAGGGTTGGCTTCATGCATTCAAGTGAGTATAAATAAGGGGAAAAATGGACTGTTCAAGTAAACTGGATCCCTTTCAGTGGAGTACAGCGGCATATGCTGAAGTCAAAGCTTCAACAGTAAGCTGATTTTTAAAGCAACCCTAATTTCTACACAGACCTAGAGGATGTGTTTCAGACTTACTTGGTCTCAGTCCTCACTCCTACCCCTCTCCCCACCCTTGCCTTCTTCAGGGCTAACAGTATTGTTACTAACAAACATGGACTGCTTTCTTCTTTTCTTTGTTAAGAATGTTTGTTCTTCGGGAGTGGAGTGAGGGTAGCTCAAAATGATGTCATCAGTGCCTTACCAAAAACTGATGTTTGATTTTTTTAAATAAAAATATTGAAGACCAAATTTTTACCTTTAAAGCAATAGCTGGCACTGTCAGTTTTTTCTGAGACTTCAACTATGGGGCCCATGTTTATATTAGGAAAGTTAAGAAGAAAAGGACGAAGACCTGGAGGTGCTAACATACGCGAAAGGTTTGCAAGATACCTTCAGTCTGCATGCTGATCCCTAATTCCCTACTCGTGCCAGAATATTGCTGCTGAGTTTCCACAGGTGGAAGGAAGCCACCTTTTTTAGTGTGTTTTATTGTCTTATTGTTTATTGATTGAACAGCATTCCGGTGTTTTCTCTGATGTGAGAATATTCTAATAACTACTGCCCACAACTGATAATAATAGCCAAGGAATTGGACGCTATTGCATCTCAGAGCATCTAAAATCCCAGTGCCTGACTCTCCCATCCCAACCCACCTGGACCTCCTGCTAGTTTCCAAGCTGCTGATGTTTATGGGGCTCTAGGCAGCCCCTGGGCTCTTTAAAATCTGCTGGGTACAATGCAGCCTACCCCAGTTGAATCATTTCCTGCTCCAGCCCTGCTGATAATGAGAAGTTCAAGGCAGGAAATAACAGTGTCAATATCAGTGGCTTTGCTTATAAAGTCCAGAAGCATCGTAGCCTTTAGACCGTTGGCCAAAAACAGATAATAACTGAGTTAAATGCAGACTTGCACCTTGTAGGTCTCCTTGAAATAAGATCCTGGCTGAGACACATGGGATGTATGTCATTTTGCTTTTCTTGAGATATCTAAGGGTTAGCACTTTGTGCGTGAATAGTCCAAGTCGGGGTGTCTGGTGCTCATTTACTCTTAGGATTCCCAATGCCCTTTCTCTCTTATTGTAAGTCCTATGCTTTTATCTCATGGTCTTCTCTCGTGTGGCACAGGAATATTGACAGTGACAGACGTTCCCATATTGCCAGAGAGAAAAATCCAAGAAGGTGCTAGTGTCAATCTTCAGGCAACATTCATTTTCATGCTGAATTGTTCAAAAGAATAGGGCAGAACTTTTTAACTAGTGTGAAAAAAATATTCACACGATATTCAGTACTCTCAAATTCTTCCTTACTTTGGGGGCTTAATGACTAATCTACTGGCAGGCTGTGAGGCCTAAGTAATACTCTCCGTTACCAAATTAGCACTTCAATGTGTTTATGTTACAGTTGTGAAATATGTGCAGTATATAATACAACAAATTGTAGTGACCCGAGTGCTATGGACCCAGAAAGATGTGATGGCTGTGTGCTTGGCAAATTACAGTACAGTCTGCCTATTTTTCTCCTCCTGGTTTCTAGGGTGAGCCAACGTAGCCGAGGGGTGAGTTTTGTTATGTATGGCTTTTCTTTGTTACTCCTCAGACCCCGAGCTTATAAATGTGTGCTTGGAAATTAACTCAGGGAAGAGAAGAAGGCAAGTAAAGGGTTGGGGGTTGGGAATTGTTTTAGGGCATAGTTTTCTCGGATTTAAAAATATATATAAGGATATAGTGGTACACGCGTTCAAACTGGAAAAATTACAACTGCAGGGCATTTGATTCCTCTGTCTGGATTCCGAGGGCAGAGTTTACTCCCGCTCAGATCAGAGCTTTTAAGTATGGCCCCTGCCACATGATGATGCACCAGGAGGGGTTTATATCTTTGGTCTTTAGCCTATAGATTTATGCAGTGGAAGAGGCTGGAGGACCCTTCTGGCCAGTCTCGAGGGTGGATGAGAGAAGGAGTTCTACTTAGAAACCGTTACAAATTGGTCCTCAGTAATGGCTGCAGTGTTGATCAGACGATGTAAGGGGGCCCCCAGTGATTCCTGGGATAACAGCTGCATGTAAGTCAACCCCTGAACATTTGCTTGTAGCTGCTCTAGATTTTTGTTTTTATTGAAGGAAAAGGAATATAAACATGGGACACACAGTCTCGAGGCTGCTTAAAGGGTTTCTCTTGTTTAAAGCTTATATTGAAATGTCAGTGTCTCATGTTAAGCTAACAATTGCCATGTTGGAGTTTATAACTTGAGTTGTGCTTGAGCATCCAAATGGTAGCTATTATTTCTTCTGTTATAAAACTGGCTGATTAATAGTTGTGTTGGACCAGGTTTTATAAATTGGAGAGAGAGAAATTATTGTTCCCCTTTGAACTGGCCTTAGACAAACAGATTTTGTTCTTATAGCACAAAGTTTTGTCAATGATTATCATGTTCTCTACTAAGGCAATGAGGTTGTATTGCAATTAGGTATTCAGACTCTTTCCTCTGAAACATTTAAAATTGGAGTAAATATTTACATTAGCATCAGTCGCTTCTATGTAGACTTGATTCCTGTTTACATTTATGTTCACACTTAAATGAAGATTAACAAATGGAAATAATTATTTTAGCTGGAAGTTATATACATGTGAAATTGCTTCTCAATTATGTCCAAACCATCTTTGGTCATGCTTTAAAGTGGTTGACCAGGACAGGAAGTTGCTGGCCTCCAACATATTCTCAGTGGTGAGAGCTTCGCTCTTGCCTTTCCTGACATTGGACCCACAGTGTTGGCTACATGCATGCTCCCTCCCCACTCCCCCCAGTCTACTGCAGAGAGGTTTCTGCTTGTTTTGGAAAGGTACAGGTTTATGCAGAAAGCTCCATTTCTTCTCATTCAGTTGACTAATTTGCACTCTGATGTTCCTTTCTCCCTTTTCTTGTGCTAATTTTTGCTTTCACATGTATTTGGCTAGAATACTTTTAAGTCTAATGTTCAGAACTGGAGTTTTTCTATACTCCAAAATATCACTCATTTCCTGTCTAACTTTTTGGCTTTCAAAATTTCAGTGCTGTAATCAATCTTTATTAATAGGGTATAGAAAGGATAGTGTTTTTTACTCTCTAATTTTCAAAGTAGCCTACAAAGGCAAATCATGCTCATTGTAGAAAGTCTGGAGAATATAGGTAAGCAAAAAGAGGAAGAAAAATCTAGAATTTCATCCATAGATCCCATCTATAACTCTTAATAAAAAATAGGGCTGCACTAGCCTATTATATCCTTAATGGAATATTGTAGTGGTTATTAAATCAATTGACTCAGAATCTCTTTTTAATAAATGAGTCAGACTGTATTATCCAATTACTGTCAGCTGCTACTTTTCCGGAGCGCAGAAATGGTTACTTTGATTGAATTTTTTAAGTTTCTGTCACCTTTAAGGAAGAAGGGAGAAAAAAAGGCAAGGTGTAAGTTGTGGCTTCATAGGCAAAATCTTGAGTCTACAGCTTAAGTTCACCTGATGTGGAAGGTGTTGATAGTGCCCCCTCATGAACATTGACCTTAAATTAAAACCGTAATAATTCTTACTGTTCTTTACTACGTTCTAACAGATAGAAAGAGGGAAGGAATGAAGCTCAGTTTTGAAAGGAACAGGGCTTAACTCAGCCAGATCTTCCAATAATAAGGGTTTTAGAAATTCTTTGAAAAGTAAGACACTGCTCTTAGCCACACAGTGTAAATATAGTATGTTTAAGAGCTGAGTTAAGCGGAGACCCTGAAAAAGGCTAAACTTTTAAAATTCTTATTATAAATAAGCTTTATTAGGTTTCCATTACTGTCTCTCCCCCCTTCTTCAATTAATAAAAAATGAATTCTGTTAAACAGTTGTAAAAATGTTGTGGGTCCCCCAGCTCTCTCATTCTTTGTCCAGCTGACCCTGGGGTAGTAAGCAAGTGTGAACATGGAGAGGAGTAGGGAAGTGAACAGGTGAGAGGAATGCGTTGGTGTGTTCGCTGTCTAGCTTGGAGCATACTAGGTTTTGCTTATCTGTCATTCGCTGTGTAATAACACAGATATATTTTCCTTCCTACTCAACTAGCATAAGTCATTTGTTGGAAAAGACCTCACTATGTAACATAGAAATAAAAGGCAGGTGGAACTTCCAACTTTTTTCAATATTACGGTGTACTTTTAAACTGTAAAGAGTTCTTGAAAATGCTGGGTACTATTGTTATTGTCATTGCTGTCACTTAGTGCCTTCAAATAAAATGTGGGATTCATGAAAAAGAAGTCTGCACTAATTATGCGTCAATACTTTATGATTGTGCATCACCTTTTAGTGAATTCACTTGACTAAATTTGGATTGTTTAACGTTTTGTGATGGAACTTCTCTGTTCTTTGCATAAGAAATAAATAAAAATTGATGAGGATGTTTTCTTTTACTCATACACATATATCTTATTTATTTTTCCTTCTATTATTTTTCCAAGGAAAATACTCATAGTCAAGAATGAAAATATCACACAAAAGATCATCCTAACTTGCATAATTCACTTTATGTTCATGTAATAGTCGATCATTATCCCTAAGAAAACCCACCAGGCCAGTATATGTTACTTCACAAATGTTGTAAGTTTAAGGATCCTGGAAATGCGTATCCCTGCTCACACGCATAGGCCACATCTTGGTTCTTGTGCAAAACACATGATTTAAAGATGAAATTAGAACTCTTAATTACCTTCTTACTATCAAAATAAAGATATACAGCATTGAGGAAATAGGAAACATTTAAATTTGGCAAGGATTTCTGATGATTAACTTATCCAATTCCCTAAAATAAATAGTGTTTCTTATCTTTCTTAATATCTAAAATTTGGAAATTTTTTTGTGACTTTAGGATTGAAAAAAGAGAGAAAGGAACAGATGAAAAACCCTTGATCTTATATAATCCCTAAAGCTTTTTGTATAACCCCTTGTCATGTCGGTATGCACAATTAAACTCCTTCTTACATAATTATAATCAGGGAATTTACTGTGCCACCCAAATACCGAGTAGGTTTTTATCTCTTGTGAAATGTAGACAGTACTGGGTGGCTTAATTAGTGCTTTGCTTCTCTTTTTACAAATTCCAATCCTCTGCTTCTAAAGACTCAGACTTGTGTGAGAAGAAAGATTAGGAATACAAATAGAGTGATTTTACTCCTAGTTAGCTAATAATAATTCGCTTTGTAATTGGGCCTTTGTGTTCCCAGTAATATCAACTGGTGAAGGACTTACACATGCATGTTGTGTTGAATGAAAGGAAATAACTTTGCAGTATAGACTTGTTACCCGCATGGTGTGAATATGTCTTTCATTCTCTAGACCTAGAGTATCCAACACAGATGTTCCTTAGTAGCATTTTTAATCATTGCAAATAAGAGAATATAAAAGTGTAACTTGATAACAAGCCAGGTTAAATTGCAGCCTGTTAGCCCTACTCATCCTAATAAGTAGTCATGGGGTAGCTGGTAGACATCTGCTCAGATCATTGACCCTGAGGCCAGTATGCCTGGGTTTGCATCCACACTGCCTGAGTTTAAGTTCTGGCTCTACCAAATATTGGTCTGTGACTCAGGGCAAAGTCACTTAAACTCTCTAGGCCTCATTTTCTCATCTGTAAAATGGGAATAATAGTAGTACTTGATAAATTAAATGAATTCCTATCTGTAAGCAGTTAGAACAACAGTGTCTGAAACACTGTAAGCACTAAAGAAGTGTTAGGTTGTTTGTTCCTGTGCTACTGGTCTTCATTTATTATAATTGCAAATTGAAACGAGTTAGGATAATTCTTAAATTTTAAAATTCATAAACACTTTAATGAGGAAATAGGCAACATAAAAATAATGGTTTCGGGGCCAGCCTGGTGGTGCAGCGGTTAAGTTCGCACGTTCTGCTTCTCTATGGCCTGGGGTTCACGGGTTCAGATCCCGGGTGCGCACATGGCACCGCTTGGCAAGCCATGCTGTGGTAATCGTCCCACATATAAAGTGGAGGAAGATGGGCATGGATGTTAGCTCAGGGCCACTCTTCCTCAGCAAAAAGAGGAGGATTGGCAGTAGTTAGCTCAGGGCTAATCTTCCAAAAGTAGATAAATAAATAAAATAACGGTTGCTATCCATAACACAGACTCTTCACTTTATATAGCAATTGTTATTTCGGTAAAATGTTTTTCTACCATCTTGTTCCTAAGGTATCAGAGAAAAATCAAAAGTGAGCCTAGGGGGCCGGCCCCGTGGCCGAGTGGTTAAGTTCGTGTGCTCCACTTCAGTGTCCCGCGGTTTTGCTGGTTCGAATCCTGGGTGTGGACATGGCACCACTCATCAAGGCACACTGAGGTGGCATCCCACATGCCACAACTAGAAGGACCCACAACTAAAAATACACAACTATGTACCGGGGGGCTTTGGGGAGAAAAAGGAAAAATAAAATCTTTAAAAAAAAAAAAAGTGAGCCTGGAGCTGGTAAAAGTGCCTTTGGAGAAGGGCAGAATCTAGATCAGGAGGTGAACCTGACACTGTCTTACACAGTCAGAGGAGCCATGAATGAAGAAGATGCGGGAAACTGGGAGTACCAAGCAGAGAAAAGAGTGTTTTTAAGATACTAGAAGCATTACCAATATTTCAAAATTGCCAGAAAATCTTGGAAGTAGAAGAAAGCCTGTAATAATGGGAATACTACTGAAAATCTGATGATTAGAAATAGAAACTCCTAGAACCTTCTATATAAACCAGAATAGAGGCCTGAGGAAGAAGCTGTCCATTTGTCTATGGGTCCTTTATTTTAGGACTTTGAAAATACACAGCCCATAAAATCATGATAATTAGAGAAAAGGAGATGCCTCATTGTTGATATACCAATTATACTTTAAAAGCTTATAAAATGCATTACCCTAAGATAAAATCTGACTTCTGATTATCTTTGGATTTTAAATTTCAGAAATGTTTTAAATTGATATAAAGTCATAAATGTAAAATAACCAGAAACTGTATACACTATTACATATTTATTTTAGGTGATGGAAATAACTTAATGTATGAAATTATAGTTAACTCTCTATTAAAGATATGATAGGTTTCACCTTTTCTGTCCATGTATTTTCCTTAACAGATGAAGGACTGAACCATGAATGCAAACTCTGCAGCCAGACCTTCGACTCCCCTGCCAAACTCCAGTGCCACCTGATAGAGCACAGCTTTGAAGGGATGGGTGGCACCTTCAAGTGTCCCGTCTGTTTTACAGGTAGGAAGATTACTTCAGGAAAACTCTGGAGCGTTTCATGTCCACGTCATGTCTTTCCTACCAAAGCATACTTCCCACTGCTTTGGCCTTTTACAGATATGACTTCCGTTCAATTTGAGGAGAAGACGTTTGATTTTTGTTTATTAGCATTATTGATTGCCGCCCACTTTACGGCTCAAATGGGCAGGAAGTTTAACTGTCAGGATGAACAAATGGCATTTCAAGTTCTTTCAGAAGTTTGTACTTTTCCATTTAGAAAACGACATCCATGTTTTGCTCACTTTTCTCCTCTCCGTGTTAGAAGGTTACCAAGGCCGAGACTGCCTCCACAGAGCTGCTTTTTCATCACAAGACGTTGGACCAAAAGTGCAGCTGTGTTGTCAGCTCATGTCTGTTATTTAAACATGAAGAATTTTAGAACATTCCTCGTAAGAAATAAAAAGACATTATTAAAACCCTTCCAAAGTTCTTTGAACTAGAAAACTGACTAGATGAGGCATTTATTTCCTTTGAAATTGGATTTTTAAAATAGAAGTTGATATACATTTATACCTTTAAGAAGAAACTTATTAGATGTTGTAGCATTATAGTTTTCAGCCGAGAAAAAAAATGTAAATCAGAAACTATAATTTGAAGCCCTTAGGGGTTGAAATACGATCACACACCTTTCTGGTACTCCCTGACAATGGCAAAGTTATTCTGGAAAATCCTTTGTGATCATTTTGCATGTGTCTTAGACTCAGTGGTCAAGCCTGTCAAGGCCAGGTTTCCTTCTCATTTGTCAGAAAAAGTAGAACAAGACAAAAATATATCCTTCTCTCAAAATTGACTTCTTTGTTTGCAGAGCAAAATTCCAAGCATCGATTATTAACTTTCACTGCATTCAGCCTATAGATTTCTGTCTTGTAATAAAATAGAAAGGGGCCGTGTTCATTGCACAGTTGGCACAAGTTGTACCTGAGTGTGTTGATGGTTCTGCCTTCATCTGCCTGTGAGGCTCCTTTGTTCAATAATTCTATCAGCCACTCCTTCTTTTGGAACTGTTGTTTTATTCTTCCAAATTTGTATTTAAAAATACATAGTGTTATGTTTTTACCATACATAGTATTTATCTTAAGATACAATGAGCCAGGAGTCTGAGTTCTTTATAAAACCTCATAATAAGTCTTCGTAAGCAGGACTGGGTCATAGGTCTCCTCATGATTAAGACCCCTAATAAAATAGTTCTTTCATGTTGTGGCCAGAAGCCTCGTAAAATGTGCTAAGTTATATGGAGATCAGTTGTAAATCTGTATAAAAACCCCATTTCTTTTTGTTGATGTAGAGAAGAGACAAAATGCATTAATCGTGAACAGCCTGCATTTTCTGTGCTGACAGACCTGAATTGTTTTAGTGTATCTTGAAGTAATTTTAGAAATAACAATTAAAAAAAAAAGAAAAGAACCCTTCCAATATAAAACATGTTAGGTGGGAGAGGAAATCTGAGCAGTTTTTGAAGGTAATGAGAAATGTGATTAAAATGTATGACTCACAAGAACAATATTCTAATATTTTAGGTTGGCTGGCAATTAGAATAATTTTAATGATTAGAGTGGAGTCAAAGTCAAATGCCAACATCTTTAATAAATCCTTTCCCTGCCTATACAGATTAATATTGTAGATGCAAACTTTTTTAGGTCACAGTGCACCAGGCATCCATCAGAAGTCAGTTCTGCCAACCCAAACACTGCCTCTGGCATATACAATTTAATTATTAATAGTATGTCTCCTAGGTAAACTGTTACACAGTCTTAGGGCCTTGTTTTGTAGTCATTAAAATTGAACATGTTTATATTATTGAAACCCTTGCATTCGGTGTGTAGGCTGAGTTGATCTTAAAGTATCCAAAGAGAATTTACCTGCCGTTCTGTTTCACATTTATAGACAGCACCCCAGAGTAGCTGTGGGATATAATTTTTAGCATTAACACATTTAAATAGAGAACTATTTGCTAGCTATAACTTTAGGCAAATATAATAAACAGGGTTTTGGCATCTATGATTTCTTAACCTGTGGGTTGCTGAGAAATAAGAGTCATTTCTGTTCAGAGAGTGCTGTGCATTTGACAATTTTCAGCTTTATTTTTAAAAGATTTATAGGGAGCTGGGCCTCCGTAAACCTTTACTTTGGAGCTGTTTGGGTTGAATTAGGTGCTTAGTAGAGTGCATCTCAACAAAAGTCAGAGACCCAACCATGAGCAAGTGTGGCTCAGCTCTCCCCAGGTCCCTAGCAGTTGTCACACCCAGAAGGAGTGCCATTCAGTCTGCTCAGTCTGGGTCTGTTCACAGAGTCATCGACCGAGGGGATTTCGGAAAGAAAATAACCCAAAGTTCACCATTCTTTTATCATTTCAGTGTTTGTTCAAGCAAACAAGTTGCAGCAGCATATTTTCTCTGCCCATGGACAAGAAGACAAGATCTACGACTGCACACAATGTCCACAGAAGTTTTTCTTCCAAACAGAGCTTCAGGTAATGTCCCCGTGAGGAGGACTAGGATTGAACTCGGTTGCTCTTCTTATGGGAAACAAGGGCTTTTTAAATCTGGATTCACAGTACCACTCGCCCTGGGCCACCATGATGCTTTGTATGTATTGAGGCAAAGGGAAAATTAGAGGCTGGATTAACAGACACCAAAGTAATTTTGCCTCTGGCTGCTGTCAATCATAAAAAGAACTAGAACAGACCTATAATTGGACCTTCTGACCCAGTGTGATAGACTTAGGGGTCAGATTTATTGGACTGTGGGATCATTCACCTCGTTTGTCATGGCCCATTCTCCCAAATCCTGTTTTATTCATGGTCTGTTCCCACTGGGCTCCAGGCTGGATGGATGTCCAGGTTATTGTTGTCCTGAGGGGCTTAAAATTGGAAGGGAGAAGGGAAGAGAAGAAAGAAGCTATACTCTTGTCCAGTATGTATTTCTTCTACTTAAAGGCATAGAATAATTATTCCTCAGTAACAGCCTTATAGTTGAAAATTTTGGCACCCAAAGACGTTGGTTTTAGCCTTGAGTGTCCTGCTTGCTAGATGTGTGACCTTGCAATGGTATAATGTCTCTGAACAGTTTATGCTTAACAATAAACTGATAGCTCATAATACTTAAATATATGAGTCACAGACCTGGATTCTATCCCAGAAGTGTCACTTATTGTTAAAGGAAAATAACTCTTTTTTTTTTTTTATTTCTTCATCTGAAAAATGGGTACAATACTTATCTTCATTTTTCTGATGAAATGATATGAGTAACAAATTTTTGTTAAATCTTGTCAGTGCCCTTGGAGGAGAATGGATTTGAACTTAGAATTATTTTTTTATTATGAGCATTATTATTAACAGTAAAGTTATTTAGCCTAAAATGAGGTGGCTGGATAATTATTATTATTTTTTTGTATTGAATCCCTGAAAGAACTTGAAGAGGAGCTGACCTGGTTGAGGCAGGGACTCAGAGCCCCTCCCACCCCTTAGTCTCCCATCCCACGCTGTGGACCCTGGGTCTCCCATCCCACGCTGTGGACCCTGGGTCTCCCATCCCACTGTGGACCCTGGGTCTCCCATCCCACGCTGTGGACCCTGGGTCTCCCATCCCACTGTGGACCCTGGGTCTCCCATCCCACGCTGTGGACCCTGGGTCTCCCATCCCACTGTGGACCCTGGGTCTCCCATCCCACGCTGTGGACCCTGGGTCTCCCATCCCACGCTGTGGACCCTGGGTCTCCCATCCCACGCTGTGGACCCTGGGTCTCCCATCCCACGCTGTGGACCCTGGGTCTCCCATCCCACTGTGGACCCTGGGTCTCCCATCCCACGCTGTGGACCCTGGGTCTCCCATCCCACGCTCTGGACCCTGGGTCTTCCATCCCACGCTGTGGACCCTGGGTCTCCCACCCCACGCTCTGGACCCTGGGTCTCCCATCCCACGCTGTGGACCCTGGGTCTGCCATCCCACTGTGGACCCTGGGTCTCCCATCCCACGCTGTGGACCCTGGGTCTCCCATCCCACGCTGTGGACCCTGGGTCTCCCATCCCACGCTCTGGACCCTGGGTCTCCCATCCCACTGTGGACCCTGGGTCTCCCATCCCACGCTCTGAACCCTGGGTCTCCCATCCCACGCTGTGGACCCTGGGTCTTCCATCCCACTGTGGACCCTGGGTCTCCCATCCCACGCTGTGGACCCTGGGTCTCCCATCCCACGCTCTGGACCCTGGGTCTCCCATCCCACTGTGGACCCTGGGTCTCCCATCCCATGCTCTGGACCCTGGGTCTCCCATCCCACTGTGGACCCTGGGTCTCCCATCCCACGCTCTGGACCCTGGGTCTCCCATTCCACGCTCTGGACCCTGGGTCTCCCATCCCACGCTCTGGACCCTGGGTCTCCCATCCCACGCTGTGGACCCTGGGTCTCCCATCCTACGCTCTGGACCCTGGGTCTCCCATCCCACTGTGGACCCTGGGTCTCCCATCCCATGCTCTGGACCCTGGGTCTCCCATCCCACTGTGGACCCTGGGTCTCCCATCCCACGCTCGGGACCCTGGGTCTCCCATTCCACGCTCTGGACCCTGGGTCTCCCATCCCACGCTCTGGACCCTGGGTCTCCCATCCCACGCTGTGGACCCTGGGTCTCCCATCCCACGCTCTGGACCCTGGGTCTCCCATCCCACGCTGTGAACCCTGGGCAGCTTTGTACCTCCTTGGGTTCTGGGGAAACCACATTTGCATGAATTATGTGTCAAAATAAGGGAGTTACAGTTTGCCCTCTCAGTTATCATTCTATAAGTGAACAAATATCAAATTAAGGAGGTGAAATAAAAAATACATGAAAAAATCAGTAAGCCTATTAAATTGTCATAATGTGTCAGTGGACCAAAATTAAAGTAATTATCTTACTTTTTATCACTTCTAAATAGGATTCTACTCTGTCACATCTGTTTGTGAATTGGATGTAGAAGATAGACCAAGTTAGACTATGGTTTAAAAGTGTGTCTTAACCTAAATTTCTGTTTGAAAATATATTCTTATTACAATAGGTATCAAAGGATAAATCATTTGTATTTATGTTCTAGAAAAAAAGTTTACAACAAATTTCCACTTTTGTACTGTATTAATAGATTCTAATGTGACTAACCTGGTAGTAAGGCTTCAATGTCTTTCCTTAAAAGAACCCAACATTGTGGCAGTGGTGGCCTGTGGCCTATTGTAGAGCAGACAAAACTAAACAATTAAACACATGCTTCAGGACTCCTGGTTTCTTTTATGGTATATTTTAGGGTTTCATGGAATGTACAGTGTTCACTCTTTTCTACAATTAGTATAGACCAGTGGTACTCGAACTCTTTGATCTCAGGATGCCTTTATACTTAAAAATGACTGAGGACCACAAAGCGCTTTGATTTTTGTGGATTATTATCTATTGATATTTCCATATCAGATATGAAAATTGAGAAGTGTTTTAAACACAAGAATATGCAAGCAAGCAATTCTACTAGCTGCCAGAAAGATTGTGTCATCACTTGTCAAGTAGCCTCTAGAAAATTCCACTGTACACTCATGAGATAATGAGAGTGTAAAGGGCAAATAAGGTCTTAATGTTATTATGAAAATAGTTTGACCTAACAGACCCCCTGAAAGGATCTGGGAGCCCCCCAGAGGTCCCGAAGCCACCCTTTGAAAACTGTTGGTATAGAAGATATGGTACAAAACACACAACTCTTTCTGAGTCTTTAAGATCTTATGAGGGCAAACATCTCTCAAAGCGTCTCTGACTCATGCATTCTAATTGTGATCTGGGCCAAAATAAGACTTATTTTATAATCCAAAGCCATGAGCATTATTTTTCAATCCTGTTATTTTTCAAAATCATACACATTTGGTCTTGATATGAGTACTCAGGCTCACTATGTGCATCATTCTTTTGATGAGAATGGTATTTATAGTTAGTGCCTGTTGATTATTACAGAGCTAATACATACAGTCATTGGAATATCTATGTAGGTCTATTTTCTAGAATCACCAGTAATAACAGGGACTTTGAGTTTCAATATCTTAAGAAAAATGAATCAGAGCTAACTTCACTTTTTCTAGTTTTGAGAGTGTTAATTTTTATCTTTTAAGCTTAAGGGTTCACTGTCCTGTTCATTTGCTTTCGTTGCCCAAATTATCTTTACACCTGTGCTTAGAGGATGGGATTAATGTAATTTTTAAATATTGATTTATTTTATTTCCTGTATAGAAAGTGAGCAAGATAAGTATACAAAAACCATAATACAATTTTGTTAATTTCTAGAATGAGGGAGACAATAAACTGAAATTAAGGTGGCAATAGAAAATATGATCTGTAACCAAAATAATAGCAGAGTAGAAAAATGAAGCTATTTTATCAGCCCACTGTAGTTCATGCCTTGGTATGTAAAGTAAATGCAAATTTTAAAACTGACACGTCACACCAATTGAACTCATCTACTGTTTTATACCACTAAAGTTCAGAAAGAAGGAACTTTCACAAGACATTATAAAACTAAAGCCCAAGACTGAAATCCTCTTGGAGATTTGAAACCATATAGTTTATTTGGCTCTTATATCAGAGAGAGAATAATAGGGCAAGTTTAGGATGAGCATTCCAAAATTGCCCAGTATCATAACTGTGGTATGTCTTTTAATGGCGCATAAATGATTTCATGACCATAAAAGTAATTTACATTTCTTTCACTGTTTATACCCAGTTAAAAACACAGAAGCATCTTTTTTTTGGAGAGAAGTGCTTTGTTGGGTATAAAACTGTATACCTAATACACACACACAGACACACACACACACGTTATTTTCGTTAACATTGTCTACTAGGCCATTCAGAATTCAGATAATCCTTATTATACACTGTCCATCTTCAAAAAATCAAAGACTCAGACATCATCCTCTGGACATCACAGACCCCAATTCCTTTTAAAATTAAAAACTTCTATTTCTATGGAACACTCAGTCTAGGACACAGCTTTTGCCAGTGTGGAAGCTATGTTCTTCACATGATCCCTAAACCTTTCTGACCAAAAGTTCTAAATGCCAGTCTAGAGATATATAATGTATAATTCTTAACAGGATATAAGCTTTTTCTTTTGGTAGAGTTTTCCCCCTATTTTTGCAAGGAATTCTGGTATATTTCAAAGGCCACCTAGCATGCTGGTAGGGAAGATGTGCTTTGGAATAAGAGTGCATTATTTGAACTAAATGAACATTTTGTTATTTTAAAAGTGAATGAATATGTTGAATGTTTCACATGTTTTCCTAATAGACCTCAAAACTTTTTCTGCAGAATTTAAGGAAGCTGCTTTGAGAGAGGGATGGTGTAGTCCAAGAATAATATCCTACAATGCATATTTGTATCCAAAGTGGTTTATACAGGTGTGAGCAAGTGGTGTATTTGTAAAAATCCTGTTGAATAGGCCACTTTCTTTCAATACAGTAATTACTGTTTAATTGGTGCCTCTAGAAAAGCTGCAATTCAATGGCAGTGATCAAATCATCCTCTTCTAATGTGTCCTCATAGAAAGTTCCATCAGGCGTCATGTTCTGAATTTAATGGGCACAAAGGGAATTCCAGCAGTGGGAGAGGGAACTGGCCCAGATGAACTTTAGGCTCTGAGATTCTGGTATTTCAATTCCTTTTGAATCAAATATTACTTTGATACTTACCCCTTTCCTTCATTAATTCATGAATGCGGTGTTTTCCACGTCCAAAATCCAGTAGTCATTTGACATTCTGAGGGATACACCAAGATTTTCAGATATCACTTAAGTTTAAATATGTAATTGTCTCTACAGCTGTTTGATTTTCTTCTCAAATCCCTTTCCCACCAAATCACCTGATTTTGATGCGTATTTTTCAGAGCCTAACTAATGCTCAAGTTTTATGATCATATTTCTGAAAGAAAATGAATTACTACTTACAGGATGCGACATGTAAGACAACAATACATCATTTAAATGTGGCTGCTGAGCAGCTCACTGGGTCCCTCGCTAACTTAGCTACATTCCTAAACTGGCCTTTTAATAAATGTAGTACAAATTTGTGTCTCAAATTATTAAATAATATGTGATGAGACGTTTAAGAGTCCTTGTTAATAGTCAAAATCACAGGTGCTATACTATATAGTACTATCGTCCCAGGGCCATTATTAGGTAAGAAAATATATTTATTAATTTAAAAATATTTATACAAAATATAATTTCATCATTTTAAATTCACTATGATTCCAAGCACTCTATGGCACATCAAAAGTAATTAAAATATATTGTATTTACAGTCTGCTGGAAAAGATAAGATATGCATATGATTAACTGTACTATGAGGTAATATGTAATAAACTGTTGTAAGTATTCCAAAAGATGTTTATCCCCCAACTGAGAGAATCAAGAAAGCCATCATGTGGGAGGCATTCAAGCTGGTTTCGAAGGATGGATATGATTCCAGTATCTGGATGTGGGAGAGTCAGCCACCCATAAAATCTCAGATCATTAGTGGTTTTAAAAAAATAGTTTTTGTGGGTTTTTTCATTTGCTTTATTTATTTATTTATTTATTTTGCTTTGAATTCTGTGTAGGCAGCTGAGTACAGGGGAAAGGGCATGAGCTGCAGAGAGGAATCACCAGAGTTTGATTTGAGTCACTGCCACTTACAAGCTATTGGCTCTGGGCTTCAGTTTCATCATCTGTAAAATGGGCGTGCAGGAGGCAACATAGCATCATGCCTAACTCCCAGGGTCTTGGTGCGAGTGCTGGGGAGTGGCTGATACTGAGCGCTCTGTGCAGAGTGTGGGACAGAACAGGCATGGGTGAACACGGGTGCCTGCCCTCTCCCTGCTCCTGATGCTGACCTGAGTAGACAAAATCAAGATTCATCATTACCTGGAAGTGAGATCTCTATTCCAGACATGTCAGAATTTTCCTTAGTTCTCTGTTCTAGTTCACTGGAATAATTTCCCAATTAATCATACCTTGACATAGTTTCATGTTAATTGGTTTTCAGATAAAAATTCTTATTTTTAAACATTCATCTTTTTCAAGCGATTAAAGAGACTTAGGCTTCTTTTTTTTTCTTTTTTCTTTTTGGAGTATAACTATAAAACTAAACATTTATATTTGCTTTCAGAGATGTATTTCAAAACAACCTGACCTTTTTCCCCCCTCCTCCAAATTAAGGACTTCTGGCCAAAACAAGAAATTTTTATCTTTCCCCTCCATAAAACACAAGATGGGATCTGGCTATGAGGTGGGGAAAGGTTGATTTTAGTTTGTTTTCATATTTTTATGCAAGTCAGGCTGAAGTCCTCTTGCAAACAAGAGGAATGGAAAAGAGTATATTACTACTCATAGCCCATCTAAAAGAAGTACCTTTAAAGCTATTTTGCCCCTCATACTCATCTTCTTCTCCTAACTTTTCTATATTTTTCTATTGTTTTGTTTTTATTTCTAACAGAGCTTGAAATTTCTTTCATTATCCCCACTCCAACTATAAGACTCCAAACCCTGTCCTGCTTTGCCTGTCATCATGTGGTCCTCCTTTGGGACCCCCAGATTGGAGAGATTTGCCCATCCCCGTGTCTGGGCCTGCATACCTTTGTTCCATATTGATCATTTTGGAGGACAGTCAGTGTGGGGGGCGTATTTTCTGCCTCTCCCTGAGTGGTCTGTGCCTTGTACCTTAGCTCTCCATTTTGTTAGACCCATTGGACCTCTGTGTATCTTCTGTTCTTAGGGCTGAAATTGCAGCCCTAAACACATTGCATAGACTCAGGTTTGCAGGAGTATAAATTGCATCAAGTGAGCATGTGGTTCTGGAACTGGTCCGTTTCTACGCCGCCTCATTTCTCTGCTTTGTGGGCCTGCGGGGCTTTGAAGTAAATTGGTGCTGCAGCAACTTCCACTTAATTTGCTCAGTGGTTAAATTGATCTATCTCTTTTATTTGATCGGATCTCCAGGAACCGAATCATTTGCATTGATTTATTGATTGGCGCTATGTTTTCACCATTAGTTTTGATCACTTTCAGCTGTTAATATTGGATAATTCAATCAGGATTGATTGTCCTTACCATTGAAGGCAGAAAGTTAATCATATAGGACAAAGAAATAGGACATGGCTAACCTCAGTTTCACTGCTGTTCATTCTCTTTCTCTCTCTTCCTCCCTCCCCACCCCCTCTTTCTTCCTATCATTTATGCAGTAGCACAAAGCTAGAGTTTTTCTTGAGAAAGAAGGGAGTTTAAAATTTTATAGCATTCATAAAGCATATAAAGATGAGGTAGCTTTATTTGGCTTTTTAATAAAACTGCATCTAGAAATTAAGCAAGCCTACAGAAAGATAGATAAGCATGATTGTCACAATGAACTCATTTGGACTAAATGAGTAAATGCATTTTCAATTACCCGTTTTGTACCAATAAATGCTAATCTGTGTGGGCATGCTTGGAGGCACAACCTGGGCTCACCTTTTTCTAAATTTGGCCCTCACTGCTTTACCATGTGTCCTGGTAGTCAAATTTTCAAGAATCAAGTGGTTAATATGACTGAAGTAAGGGCAGCAGAGGTAATTGCAATAAGCTAAAACCACTTGATTTACATTTGAATCGTTTCTACCGCACCCCAGCTCAGTTTTTAAAAATTCTCCATCCATTAATTTCTTGATGTTCATATCGATGGCTGGTTTTCGCTATTAAAAGATGGAGCACCACCTCCTCGTTCTAGGATTCATTCCCTCCTCCAACAGCCCTGTTGTTAGTGATCTGCCATTACATTATTTTTTTGTCTGGCCCAGAGTTGACGACAGATGGCCATCTCCGAACTGCCATCAGTGCGACTTTATGGAGCATCCAGCTAGGGTGTACTGAAGAGCACTGTGGCCAGTTCTGCAACCTCCTCCCTCTCCACCCCCTGGAAATGTTCATCACCTCTGCCACATTCTGCTTTGGCTGGGCTTTGCTGGCCCTGCCATCTTCTATGTCGCCAAGGCAGCCTGCTGCCACAGCACCAGAAGATCTGCCGGCATGATTGTCCTGTAAAGGCAGAGCTCTGTCTCAGCACCTTTTTAATCAGATCCTTTGGAAAGATCTGGAAATCCAAATTTCTAGAACATTCCGCAATCTAGAGAGGCACATTGAATTCCCACATATGTGTTTCTATGTTAGATGTTTGCGCCACACATGGATCAGTTTCCTCACATTAGCAGAAACAAAACGCCAAGAATAGACCCTTTATGTTTACAAACTTTTATCTTTTATTGGAAAACACCACTTCCATATCCAACTGTTGACACAATTAGAGTGAGAGAGATGGTAATCGTGGACTTCAACTATAAATCCCCTGAAACGAGCAAAGAATTCATTCCAGCATCTTCCGATCCATCGATGTGGCCATCCCTTGGACAGCCGCGTGAAATGAGCTGTTGCTGTGCATTTGGAGAACGATTGATAGGCTGCTCTTGATCGAGTTTGCTAAGGCAAGGCAGCTTCAGAGCCAGGCGTGTATTTTAAGAGGAATTCACATTTGTATCCTTTATTGTTATATTTGCAGCGAATCTACAGCTCGTAACAGGCTCTGCCCTGCAGCTATGAAGGAGTAAGTTCCCTTATTGGAGAGAGAGCAGTGTTCTGTAAAAGCCGGAGATGTGGCGGGCGAGATGAATAGTGCTTAAAAGGAGTGCTCGCGGTGCTGTCATTTAGAACAGCAACTCCGAGGCTTTAAACGGGAGTGAAAGGCAGGGTAAACGAGTCCTTTAAAAGTGGTGAAATTTTAAACTGCCTAAAATAACAGGCCTCCTTCATTGATAACTTCATTGAATGGGTGAGTGGAGGAACTAACTGGGCTGGAAGTGCTTTCCCGTAAGAGGAGGAGAAAGTTTGCAAAAGGGAGGCTTTTCTCTTGTACCCAGTGTGTCTGAGAGGCTGGCATCTTTCTTTCGTGGTCCCCTCCTGCTTTGATGTGGCTCCTCAGCTGGCGGAAGATCATCTCTCACTGGAAACCCGAACCGCCCGTAAAAGGTTTCCTTTTTTACATTGCCAAAACTTAATTTTATAATTATCTGACTTACACCACTGGGCACATCTGCTAAGTTTGTCTGCCTTCTAGACACATAAAAGGCTACTGTGATACCATTAAATATCAGCAGTGTGCTTTGCTGTGCTTTGGGTTTATAAGGGTGAAAGGTGATTGTGCAGGAAAATAGAACAGTCTATTTGCTGTGAGCCAGGCACTAAGACCTCACTCCCGTACTCAGTCATAATTCATGACGGTGCTGGTGGGAAGCCCTCATCCCTCTGTGGAGTTAATGCATCTCCACTGAAGCCTGCTGAGAGCACCCTGCATCCCCGCCCACCATCTGTGCCTTCCCTTGCCAGCTTCCTCTCTCTCTCTCTCACTCTTTCCTGAGATCTCTTGGTATTAATATTGTCAGGCTACTACCGCTTTGTAAAGGTGGCTCTCCAAAACAGTCTTGTCATTTAACTAGGGGGAAGAGCTAGAAGGGACACATTACAGTGTTGTTTAATGTCTCATTTAGAAAACGTCGATTAGAAACTGGACAGGAAAGCTGCAATTGCCTTAAACCAATCGCAGACTCTGGGAGCTGAGGATGTGCTGCCAATCACCAGTTAGTAAGAGGCACCCACGGTCTGAGCGTGGTGGGAGGCCAGGGATGCAACACAAGGTGTACATTACGATTCAAGTTAAGCCTGTTCTGAACCTGAGTTCAGAGTCCGGAGTCAAATCTGAGAAATGTTTGCCCACTCTGTCCAGTGGCTTGGGCCAGCCAGTGGCGTGAGTGCCAACCTAGTCCCCACACACTGCCCCATCTGTGATGTGATGCTGCCCACTCTGAGGACCAGAGCTAATTGCCTCGGGGCTGCCCAAGCCTCAGCTCAAAAGGATCAAACCCTGGGCTTTACAGAGCCCCACTTAAAATAGCTGTGGTGATTTGTGTGGTGCAAGCCACCTTCTGAAGAGGAATGAGCAGAGATGGCCAAACTCCCAAACTTGCTGCAGCCCGGAGCCTGCAGAGGTTTGCCCCTCCCTGTCCCTTCCCCTCTGTGTTCCTTCCCTCCCCATTTCCACTCCCACTGCCTACTCCCGCTCTCCGCTAGGATCCCAGAGGGGGATGGACTGGAGGGCAGTGTGTGTTACAACAAAAGATGAAACTGCTCCTCCTTGCTCACGGCTGACCCGAGATTAATTTGTAATGTTTCACAATATGTGCTCTTAACATAGTCCGTTGTTAGTACTCCTTTTTAAAAGATAAATCAAATCCAGGCCTGAAATACCAGTGTATGAATTTAACAGATGTGATGCCATAGGGGACCTACTGTGTTATAAACTGCAGAAATGGCCTTTTTATGCTTCAGACTCGGGCTTATTCCAAAGAGGCTTTAGAACTACAGCAGCGAGGTGAGAGGTCGCACATTAAGACGGTAGCACCCACACGTAATTCAGCCTTGTGTGTAATTGGTTCAAAATCTCATCCTGACGTCTGGGTGGTATTAGTCACATCGTCTCGCTCACCCTCCGAAGGAAAAGTAGGACAAGAATGGCTGTGCTCACTGTCCAGGTTTTCTTGGGTGAAAGATCACTTTGAGATGACACAGCTGAGTAGTCAGCCTGAAATCCTGGTTGGTATTTTATTAATTTTGCACCAAGATAAATCCTGAAATTCTGACAAACTCCATGACAGGTGAAATTCCTTCTTGCAGAATCTGCTCAGCAAGAGGCTGCTCATTTCGTTCTGTTCCGAGGCAGGCAACAGGAGGGCAGCTTTATAATCAGCCCTCAAAGGACCCCCAGCCGCCCCAGAGTCTCGGGCTGATTGAATAACTCCTGGGCCTCTTCCCCTAGGCCTCCATCAGCGGGGGTCCTGTGGAAAGCAATCTCCCGCAGACTGGCACTGAAGTGAGCTTTAAACCGCCATTTTCTGCTCTCCAGAGGAGCCTGGAGTACTAAAAGATAGATGGACTGCAGATATTTTATGAGAAACTGTCAGAAGAAGAGCAGAGTAAATGTTTTTTTTTTCCCTCTTCTTTGAGTCACACACTACATCACTGTTGAATTTCTCCCAGAATCTTTTACATTTAAAGTAAGAAATTAATTGGTTGCTAACCTTTCATTCCCCCTCCCTGTTCTTCGTTGTCTTCCTCCTTTTTTTTTTTCCCTTAAATATTCACACAGAGGCCCTTTGCTTAACCACAGTTGCAGAAAATCAGTACCATTTGCAATGAAATATTTATAATGACAGAATGAAAAATTGGATTCATTTTCTGGACTGTAGCCGAACAGTCTGCAACTTTGTGCAGCATTGTTTAGCATCCCTCCTTCCTCCCTTTCATTGGAGTCTTTTTCGAAAACATGCCACGTGGACTCTTACTTGTGCTTTGGAGGCGTGCCTACCAAAATGCAGAACCCTTTTTACTCTTCTTAAAAAAATAGAGGAGAAAAGAGCATACTTTTGTTTGTGCTGCCATGTCGGGGGGCACTTGGCTGCGGTCCACAAAAAGGTGGAGGATGTGAACCTGGTCAAAAGGCAGAGTGTGCGCTCGGTAGGGAAGAGCTGGGAGAAGTTTATAAGGAATACAGGAGACAGGCTGGTCTGCACTTTGTAGCAGAGTACAAACAGCAATCAGCATGCCATGGTGTCTGGGGGCAGATTTATAAGGGGAAATGGGAAGGCAGACCTGAGGTGTGTAAATATACATTGAAAATCAGAGCTCACCTTTTTTCCCTTTAGTGTTTGTGTTATAGGCTTTGCTTTCCACGTGACCCTGCTAGTCAGAGCTGCTTTCTTTCTAACCAGGGTTGATTATTGCACTTTTTAAGAGATAAAAGACAAAAGGATTTTGCTAGGACAGTCCAGCTGTATTTCAAACAAGTCCGCCTCGCAAGTGCAAAGCCACAACAATCCATTTGTTCTCATTACAGGATGAGGTCCGATTTGTCAAGATGCCTGTGAAGTAAATTTCAGTCTCCCAAAGAAGTTTTCACTCAGCACTGCACACACAGGCTGAAAGAGCCTCCCATTTCTCCTCCTCCACGGTAGGAGAGGAACCAGGGATGCCACCCCCACGAAGGGGCCTTCTCAGGCTGCCATTCAGTCCTCTGAGTTAACCTTTCATTTGTCCCCTTTTGGAGCCCTGGGTTTAATTACTTCATGTTGTTTTCTTTTGGTGGTTTTTCAAAAGTGAATACCGGTCGAGTAGATTTAAGCATGACTAAAAACAGTCTGAAGTTCAAACCTTCAGGTTTCATTCACTGAATTTGCATCATGCATTGCCAACTCCACGAGATCAATAATCCATATTTTCTTGTATAATAAAGGCTGCCTGTAATTGAATTAGCTCACTCCTTCCATCTGATTAGTCCTATTTTATTCATGGAGAAGAAAAATAATACAAACTTACCTTCACCCATATATTACATTACATGAATGTAAAAGAGCTTTTAGCACCATAAAACAAATGTCTAAGGATGATAGAGAATTAATTTCAATATTTGTTTATCCTAGGAATAATATGAATCACATCGCACAGCGTTTTTGTGGTGACAACTATAGTGTTCCCATCTATCGTGTCAATCAGTCCTCCAGTCAACCCAGTATCCTGTAACAGGTCTCTCTTCTGACCAACAGCAAGAACCTCACTCCAAAATTTTGAAAAATGCCTGGGGTAAACAGTCTGCTGTTATCGCCTCTGGAGAGATTCACCTTAAGAGATTTCAACCTAAGATCATTTTCTCTTATCCCTCCCTGGATTTCCATTCTCACAGTTTTTGAAAGCTTACCCTGTTCTCTTAGAAGCAAAACCTTAGCACAGCTTTGGGCTTGGGAGAGGAGAAACTCTGAACAGGAAAGGAGTCTTTCATTATTGGCCTCGCTCAAGATCTCAATGCCGAGCGCAACCTGTGTGTAACACCTGCTTTCTCAGAGGTGTGGAGCTGTATACAGGCTTCTGGATTGTTTTCGCATTGCATTCCAAAAAAACGATTTTGAGAAGTATGCTGACAGTTCAGCATGAAATGATGTGTGTTCTGACACAGACTGTATTGTAGCTAGGAATCTAGCCTGAAGTGATTTTACTGTAGCATTTCTTTGATTCTTTGGTTCAGGGCAGAAGAAGAATTTTCCTTAAAAGTGTGTGTTTTAGGATGTGACAATAACTTCTCTCCAGTGCTGTGCGTGGATTCAGCAGATTGTTTCCACTTAACCCATATAATTGCTTTCTTTCTTGAGGACCGAGGTTAAGGGGAAAAAAGTTTTTTTATGTTAGTTTTTCAACAACTTTGGTGAGTCTGAAATATATACCCAAGTAAATGGGAACTGTAATAGTGGTGTGTTCAGAATCAATCTCCTTTGCAGACCCGGAAAGGAACATTGAAAAGCGTTCATTTAGGTACTGCCAGATGTATTTCTGCATGTGAGGTGGAGGCCGAACCACTTTGAATGATTTTCAGTGTTATTAAGCAGACTCAGGAGCAACAGGCCTCATGACAGGAGTCAAGAGCCATGTGGCAGAAGTCCTGGGTGAAGGGAAGTTGCACAGCAAACCACGTCGTCGGAAAGAGAAGCACCCAATGCAGACTTTATTTGAACATCTGAGTTAACAACTCTCTGGGAATATTTCTCTTCCTCTTGTCCAGCTCCTTCTGTGTTGTGGCTGGTTTGCATTTGTGTTTGAAGTGCCAGGCGGTTTAATGAAGTTATTCTTTTATAAATTTTGCAACACTGAAGCAAGCATGAGGGCTTTAAATTAGAATAAGTACCACTTCTGTATGGCAGGTTCCTTTGAGGACTGATTAGAATGAGGCCTCCCGTCGCCCGGCCCTTTATGCATGGCAGTGTGGCTGTGTGGACTTGTTTATAGCCCACCTTTGAATTTGCATGAGTATGCACCATGCCTGCTGCCTGGCCCTCTGTTACTCAAAGCTTTCTTTCTTCCAGGATCATGTTGAATACTTCACTTTAAAGAGTTATTTTTTTAATTATATTGCTTTATTGTAATGAATTAAAATTAACTTGGAGTAGCAAATTATATAAGGATGTGAGGGTTATAGATTACTCTCACCATAGCTACAGCACATCTTTGTGTGGAGAACTAAAGGGCTGCCTTTCTAGTAGTTCTGCAGCATGAGGGGTGAGGACACACAGACCTAGGAGCAATGCCCGAAGAGGTGCCCCGGGAGTGGAGGAGAGGGGGAGTGAAAAGGATGGGTTTCTGAAGCCAGAAGAGGCTCTTCTTGGCTAGATGGTGGGTTGGGGGAAGCTCTGCCATTTTAAGACCTGAAAGATTCTGAGACAAGAGGAGATGATGGACGAGAGAATACAAATATATCTTGAGACCTGACAAGGTTCGGTACAGGATAAGAAAGACACTTAAGCGTGCCTGATTTCTTCTCTTTGTGCCTGTGTGAACTGGCTTGATAAACAGGGGTGATTTCAGGAGATGAGGAGGCAGGAGATTGTTAAAGAAAGGGGACTTGAAACTTTCTACAGTACATAAAAACATGCAGGGAAAGGGGAAAGAAAAGAAAGCAAGCAAGAAAAAAAAAAAAAAAAACCCACCAAACTTTGAGTTTGGAAATTTTATCTCTTCTCTCCAAACCCGGATTTTTTTTTTTTTTAATTTAAAGTGAGAGACACCCAAATATAATTGAGCCTGTGAAATGTTTGCATTTTCAAAGGACTTAGAATTTAAAACAAGGGCTACTCGGAGGCTCCTTTAGTTGCATTCTTCATGCAGGAACATGAGCCCTGAGGGACAGAACGATCAAAGGCAGACACGAGGATTTTACCTGTAGAACCCACGCACGTGTGTAACTCTTTCCCCTTCTCCACAGCGCATGCTCTTGTGCTTAGGCATGGATGTGCACATGTGCACACATGCTCATGCACACACAGTCATACTTAACACAGTTCAATTATGTAAATCAATACATTGTCCTTTCACAGTTTTATTCTTTTTATGTATATTTACTAAAGCAAATGCCGTGGTAGACAAGTCTTTGGTTACTTATGATGGGGAAAGATTTTTTTATAAAGATTTATAACATGTTTGACTTACTCAATGTGAGTTTACCTCCTAGAGAGTGTGGCAGTGTTTTGAGTATAAGAAAGAATACAGTATAGAGAAGTGGCATTTCTTTTTGCTTGTTGCCAAAGTTCAATACACTATTTTTCATAATTATTGGAATTTGGTTGAAGGGAATCCTTGTTCATATCAAGTGGAAAAGCAGAGAGAGTCTTTGCTCCCTCCTTCTCCCTACAAAGGTTACCCTTTGAATATAAATTACCACGCCTTGTGCTTCTCCCATTCTAATCAGATGACCTTTTGAATCTAGCGGCCCAGAGTTTAAATCCTAAGCCTGCCAGTCAGTTTCTAAATCAATGCCCTGTTCCAACAGCTTTCCGGTACATAACTTTAAATTTCAATGGATTTCAAAACAGAAACGAAATAGGTAATGCTGGTGGAATCTTGCAGCTCATGTGAAACAACCCAACGTGACTGCAAGATCTTGGGCCAAGTAATGTGACTATGGGTAATTTCACTAACTAAATCCTTCTTGAAAAAAAAAAACCCCTCTGGGATTAAAAATCTAAGAGAAAAGGGAGGAGCAGAAAATTTGTAACGTTTGCAAGAGGACATTTCTGAGCAATTATCAATTTAAGCTCCCATTATTTGCTGCTAATTACTACACAAGGCTGTTAAATATTTAGCAGAAGTTTGTTTAATTGCGTTTGACTCAGAAGGAGATGCCTGAATACGGCTTGAGCATCAAGAGCCAGTTGTGTGCACTACGAGCCAGGCAGAAAGGAAATTTGTATTCGCCCAAGATGAACACATTACAGTGTCAGACAAGCAGCCTTTTTTTCTTCCCTCCACAGATTTATTTATCTTTAAGGTATCTAAAATTAGAGCACGAAGAAGGGGCACTGTTCACGGATGTAAAATTGGAAGGAGGTCATTCTTAACCTTGTTTACATATGTTCTAGTTTAGAAAGCACCAGTGTGATAAATTAAACATTACAGGGGGAAAAATTAAAGCTTAGCAACAACTGGCACATGGACACATCTGTCTGTGAAGCACTGACTTAATCCCTGAATATCTTATTAGACTGTATTGCTATCAAAGCCTTCTGTCCCACAATACGCTGGGATCCTGCAATTCCAGAATCTGAACAGAATCTTTAAGTTCTAGGCTCTCTTTCACTTTTGCTGGGTTTGTATAGTTTGATTTAAATTTTCTGTTGGCTCCCTCCATGTAAACAGGTAGCTCAATTCATTGTTTTCTTTTAAAATAAACATTATACTTTTAATATATTTTTCAAAAGCCATTTTGCTCTTTTTAACCTATTCTTCCAATTTGGCACTTTTTTTTCCCCTCAATGTAATTGATGGTGCATGCTATTATCAATTCTAAAAAGGGAAATTTTCAAGCCTGTTAGGTATGTAAAACAGATAGAGGTCAGCTAGTAACTGAAATTTTACTATCATTTTTAAGTTCTTAATAAAAAAATGAAATTGTTACGATGTTAACATTTCCCATATATAACCCATCAGTTATATTTGTCTTTTTGAAACTGGTGGACCACAGTGGATTGTTTTATTTCTCTGTAGTGCTTAATTGTTAAAATACTAGGAATTGTTCTATATTAGCAATGTGGACATGACATTATTTTAAAAATTAGTCTTTGCTTAGCCTTCTGAAGATTTACATTAGGCTAAAGCTAGGCTAATTAGGTGGGTATTCTTACGACATTGTTAACCACCATAGGCTTTCCCAGCTTGGTTTGATGTTGTAAAAAAGAGGACCTGTGGTGAAAATAGGCTCTTTCTGAAGTGACTCCCCACCTGCCTGCCCAGCCTGATGGATCTTCAGCCCCACAGATGACTTGGAGTCCTACATGGTCTCTGCCCTCTTTGGCTCTCAGCCTGACTCATGCTTACTCTCTCCCTCTGGAGCCCATTACTTTCTTCTAACCTCCTCCTCCTCATCCTCATTGGTCCAGCACCAGGCAGGTGTGACTTCTCTGAGAACCAAGCCCACAGCCTCTCACAGGAGGTAAGGCACCCTTTCTCTGAGGCCCATAGCACACTGTCCTTGCTGTAGTTGTTGAGGGCCATAATGGTGAGCATCGGTCATCCATGCAGCTGGCTCATCCCAGGGACTAGAACACAGCAACCAGTACCACTCAACAGTTGCTTTACGCCCAAAGCCAGCTATGCCACTGGAGTGGCCATAACACCTTGAAAGTTGGCATAAATTCTCTGGGACTCATTTCTTCATCTATAAAATGAGATATTGGAACAGATGCTACTAGGGCCCTCCCAGCTCTGAAACTATGGCTTTGATTCTCTGATACATTACTTTCAGGTGTAGTTGACTCCCGCTATTGAATCCAGACCAGCAAATTAAGGATAGTGGCTCTGCAGTTCGTTCAAAGTAGATAGTCGTTTCTATACTCTACATATTGATTTCCAGAGTTTAATATTTGGGTGTCTTTGTACTTCATTAGATTGCAAATATTCCTAAAGCAGCATTGATTAATTGCCACTAAAATGTACAGCCTTTGGTCCTTGGTGGTACATAGAAAGTCTTGGTAAATTGCTGAATGAGTGGACATTTTTGGAAAGACTCTATTCTTCACACAAGCAATGCTATTTATTATATATCTCAAAGATCCATAATTTCTTGATAATCGCCCATTCTCACTCATTGACTATATTTAAAATGCCATGCAATACAGTTCCACGTGGTATATATATATGTCCCTTTTGCTATACTTTTTTTTAATTTGGTGAGGAAGATACCTTTTAGACTGAAGACTAAGTAGTAGTGTGCTCAAGCATGGTACAGCAAGCCTAATGTGTTTTCAAAACACTGTAAGCCAGTGGTCCTCAATTGGGGATGATTTCTTTTCCCACCTGGGAGTGTTTGGCAATGTCTAGAGACATTTCTGGTTGTTACGACTGGGAAGATGCTATTGGCATGTTGTTGATAGAAGCCAAGGATGCTGCTAACATCCTACAGCGTACAGCCCCTGACAAAAAATTGTCCAGCCCAACATGTCAACAGTGCTGAGGTTGGGAAACCCTGTTGAAAGGCAAGTTCCACTGGCCTTCTAGAATCTATATGGTTTGTATAATGACTGAGAAATAACTTACTGGATTGTTTTTTGGGTTACTTTGGATGACCTAGAAGAACTTTGCAGATATATGGTCAAGGTCTGGAGAACATAAACTCATGAGTGTGGCAATGTCCACATGCTTCAGGGTTATCCCAGACCACCCTTTTCTGGGCTTGTTTAGCATGAATGTCCAGAGATCAACAACAAAAATGTCCTTCAGTGAAGTTTATTGGAATGTGGAATTGTTTCCTATGGGAGGTGTGATGGAAACCTCATTGCCAGAACCATTTAAAACTGGCCTGGAGTGTAAACTTTATAGAACAATTCTGTTCCAGCAAGGGGGCAAACTAAATAACCTAATAGTTCTTTTCTGTCTCCAAGATCTTGTGTTTTTCTGATCACTTATGATGATGCCATTTCACCTTTTGCTTTAATATAGCTTAGTGTCATCCAGAAAATGCTTTGAGATGTCAGGCCAAGCCTATGTGAACTGTTAAATGTCAAAAGAAAATGCATCACTGTCTCTGTAAGTTCATGGTGATGACATTACCATATGAAAAAATAAAAAGGGAAATTCTGTCAATGCAAACATGATCATAAATGCAACACTCATGGCATTAAAGAGAGGGCCAAAAGCATATCATGACAGACAGTTTTGGAAATGCCATTGCTATGTCAAAATAAAAGAGTAGAACCTCATTTTAGTAAATTGTACCAAAGTGAAAATTATGAGTCAACTTCCCTGGCTGTGAAAATCTATTCTATGAATATGTTTTTTAGGTTCTCAAAGCACTTTGGGAAATATTATATATTGTCTTTTAAAGGCTATTCATTAAAATATAGCATAACTCACAAAAATGCACATACCCACGTATATGTTGCCCGATGCTTACCAGGTAAGGTCTACAGAAATGCAAGTACCCAAAATTTCCCCATCCAGGAAGGATATAGTTTGTGGATAATGGAAATTTGGGGGTGGCAAAATGGGGTCTAATTGGTACTTTTGGACGATTTGTTTTTCAGTGTAATTTTTAGAATGTTCCTAATGGTACTTTCAGAGCTGGAGCAATTCACCTTGAATTAATTTAAAATTATGAGTACTTTTGTAATTGTGTGGACTTTGAAAATGTTCATTTATTATATTCCCATCCCGTTAACCTTGTTAAGACGTTTAAAGGCTGCCCTTTGCCTTGTATTTTTTCTGTAACGTATGGGGGAAATAACCCAGTACCCTGACATCATTAGCTGCATACACTTTCAAAACTATTTTACTAGCAAAAGAAGTTGGAAATGAAAAAGAGAGAGGGTAGAAATGTAAAAATCTTGATTAGAAAGTATAATTTAATAGAACATGTATTGAACCAAATGTATTGATTAATGTAGAAGATATAGTACTTATATTGATTCAAACCAGAGATTTAGTACTAAAAGCTCTAAGCCAAAAAGCTGTTGCAGATTGCTACAAAAGTCAGTTTAATGCTGTCCTTGAGAACGCCTTCACAAAGAAATTCTTCTAATGTTTGAGGACTAGGTAGAATGCGGTATATGTCAGTTTGATCCCAGAGGGTTTTATTTTGTACTCTAATAGCTGTTACGAGCCTACATTATATCCAAGGAGTAATTTTCCTTAGGGGTGCCCGGCTCGCTTTGTGTCAATATTCTAGCATTTTAAGTCACGTACAGTATATGCTTCTGGGAACAGGGAAGGAGCCAGCCAGACTCATAATGGTCTGCATTCATTAATAAAGGCAGAAGCTTCTGTCCCTCCATTGCCCACTACAGGGATGCCTCCTTGGCCTTCAGGGACCCGTACAGACACATTTAAAGAAAGCTTTATTTTGAGTGGGCAGGAGATGAAATGTGGGACTTGCAGGCATTCCTAAGTCAGCTATATGCCCGAGCACAGGGGTGACCTTAATGGGTCAAAGAAGAATGCAGGTCAAAAGACTTATTATCCAGCCTGTTGGAAACCAATTGCTTTTGTTTAAAAAAAATAAAAAAGCAGTAGTGCTTTAAGGTAGACGGTAATGTAGAATTCTGTTTGCAGCCTATAACTGCACGACCGCATGTGTACTGGAATATGCTTCTAGAAAAATAAGAGCATACAGATTATCCGTAGTGTTTACAGATAAAGGTTCAACCCTAGTGATAAAAGGAAGGGTAATATAATTAGTTAATCAGTGATGATTGATTACGGATGTTTGCATTCTTCAACTAAGAAAAAACAACATGCTGCCATGGTGCTGTCACCATCTGTTGAAAGAAACAGCCACATTTAATCTTTATATTTCTTTTATTTCTTCCCGCCTTGCATTGTTTCACAGCCACAATTGCCTACTATTTCATCTGGTTGGAAAACATCTCATTTAAATTGAATACAACTGCAGTTTCAATTCGGGATTCTAATGGCATAGTGAATTAATGGAAAGCTTGTTTTTTTTTTTTTTTATTCCTTTTTAAACTAGTATGCTGGTTCTTTTTCTTAGTTTTATAAGCTTGTCAGAATTTGTTTGAGACTAAGGGCTATAAATAGACAAGTCATGGTAAAAATGATTAACATCTTGGAATCAACAAATCTCACAAAACTTCCATTCAAACGTAGTTTTTTTTTTTTTTTTATTACCATCACCACTTAACATTTTGCCGATGCCAACACAGAGTTATGGAGCACAGAAGAGACGTGGTCTCTGCCAAGATATTGGACAAGTGAGGGCAGTCTGTGGACACGACTTTTGGGGGTGAGGACTTAATTTGTCAAGGTTGGGAAGGTAGATTCGCCCGGGCTTTTCTCCAAAGCTGAACTTCATCCTGGTTATAGATGCAGATATTCAGCTTCACATCAAGATCGCAGGAGAATGGGATGGCTTGGCCAAGGCGAACAGTTTCAGGGGATCGTGGGTTTTTATTTTTATTTAAAAATATTTTGCTTGGATTGCATTTTAAATAGGATTAAACCATTTGACCAGTAAATGTGGTCAGCTCTCAGAAAGGAGGAGGCTGAATTAATCATTTGTTAGAATGCCAAGCCCAAAATGAGAATTCCAGTCTTGTAAAATGAAAGGCATCTCATATTTAAAGAGAAATACATAGTGCTAGAAGGGAATTTTTAAGGTCCTCATCTGTTTTTTAGCTTTCTAAGTTTAATTTCACATTTATAGAGTAAAAAAAGATAGAGCACAGTCCTTCCAAATGGGGCCCTTTACAGTAAAGAGAGTGTTTTTTTGAACCTGGCTATTACGGTATCTACCTAGATGGATTGTCTCTTAAGCTTTAAGGTGTGTTGTGGATTTGCTTTTTTTTTAACACAAACCCCCCTCGTGTAAAACAACTGTTCATAACTGGGATTAATGGTTTGCAATTTTCAGTTACTTAGACATGGGGTCTCCAAGAGATGGCTTTTTGCAGAGTAGAATATGGCTCTCTGTGGGATTACAGAAGTTTTCTTCTCTTCCTACTTCCTTTTCTGTCATCACCCCCCTACCCCCATCGATGCTGCACTGATGATCTCCTCGATTATGTAAAATACTTTCCCTTCATTGGAACAGATATTTTTTCTCATAACCTGTCATTGCATTAAAGTACTTTGGGGATTGTGAATTGCTGTGTAAAATTGGTGAGATTACCCACTGCTTTGTTCTAGTGTAGTGGTTTCCTCTGGACCTAAAGCGCAGAAAATTCTTACATGAGGAGGCTGCGTGCTGATGGCCTGGCAGCGTTTTCTCCTCTCGGTGTGTCCACATTGTGCTGCAGTGACTCAGGACCAGCTCTGTGGTATGGCAAGGAGCCAAGGCAGGAGCGAGCTGCGCTCAGAATCCACCCTCTCTTTGTGCTTAGTGCCTCTCTTGTCTACTTTTCATCTTTCCCACTTGCTTCTTGTCTCCCTTTCTAAAGAAATGATGCCTATGATTTTAAAAACACACAAAATATATGGAGGGCTCCCACGAAGTGACTTCTTGTTTCTCTTATCAGAGGATCTTCAGTGAAGTCTGGAGACTAACACTCTGCATCTGTTCTCTCCAACCCCAAAGCCAACCCAATAACCTGTGTAGCTCAGACATCCATCCTTCCTTCAGAAAATGAAATTAGGCCATTTGTATTTTCAAGGACTCAGAATACAGTGTGGGAATGGGGAACAGACGCATACCAGGATCCTCAAAGGTGGTAAGGGCAAGCCCATGACAACTGGATCAGAATCATCTGAGTTTCTTTTTTTTTTTAATGCAAATACGCCCATTTCCCAAGATCATCTAGGAATATGCCCCTTTGCCACCTCGAGAGTCACTGCCAATGGTGGATGCCATGACTGGGGGGACCCTTTCGTAGCCCTCAATTATGCTGGAGTGAAAAGAAGAAAAAACAAATGACTGTAAGTGATCTCAATGGTGTGCAGGCATCTCCACACCAAGGAGACGTTCTGCCTTTGCCCTTCTTTGTGCCACATTTACCATTTAGACATTATTTATATTGGTGATCCTCATTTTTGTATGAGCTTGAATTTCACAAGCCATACTCTTGTTCTTCTCTCAAATGATTTATATTCTTTTCTCTTAATATGCAAAGCATAACTCCTTTATAGTAGAGACTTCAATCTGTTGCAATAAGTGATTCAGATGTATTTGTTCATTTCTTTGCACCTCTGAAGAGAATTGTATGGCTTTGGTTTAGGATGAAAGCATCCAAGACACAATTATTGCCAACTCTTATGGCCAATTGTATTAGGTCTTTGTTTTGCAATGTCTCAATGTAAGTACATGTAAAAACAAGGCACTGATTGCACTTTCTCTTCTTTTATTATCCTAAAATCCTATTGAATGTGGAATGTCCATTGTAAGCACTTAAACATTTAAAGATAGTGTTATTAAACTGTTTATTTTTACTTATTTATTTATTTATTTTGGATGAGGAAGATTGGCCCTGAGCTAACATCCATGCCAATCTTCCTCTATTTTGTATGTGTGATGCTGCCACAGCATGGCTTGATGAACAGTGTGTAGACACAGTGTGTAGGTCCACTCCAGGATCTGAACCTGCAAACCCCAGGCTACCAAAGCAGAGTACGTGAACTTAACCACTATGCAACCTGGCCAACCCTGCTTTTCCAGTTGATTATTGTAAAAAAAAATATATATATATATATATATATATCTCACCCATACTTCTGTCAGTGTCCTATCATTTAGGTAACTATTGTCATAACTTGTATTTATTTTTTTAAATAAAAAACCTTTCTGTAAGATAAAACTTGGCTCTTTGAGAGAGTAAACAGTATGAGAAAGTTTATACCATATATTTTGAGCATTCGAACTTTTTTATTGTTTATAACCTCTCTGATCATGGTTGTGTTGATTTTTAAGGAAAGATTTTTAGTCTCATCAGTATTTTGATTACCTTTCTGTCTATTGGTGAAAAATAATTTCAGAAGTATTTAAAATCAATGCAAAGAGAAAAGAATTGGCATAAAACTAGTCTGCTCCTGTATGTGCTTTTATCCTAATACCACTAAGAAGAAAAATAAATCCAACTTATCCCTCACTGAATTAATAAAAAATGGTATGTTTTAAATAAGAGAGGGTAAAATAATATTCCTCATTATTATTATTTGTTGTCAGTATTTTTCAAAAATGGGCTAAGTTGGAAATAGGGAATGGAAGACCTGGGTGCTCCTCACAAGTCTCCCCTCGCCCTCACTGGTGCTCTCGGCCCTGACCCAGCAGATGTCAGCAGCCACGCCTCTGGCCGTTCAGCCCGTGTTCACTGAGCTGGCATTTTGCTGGTTGTTGTGGAGGATAACAAGATAACAAAGATCTCCAAGACAAAGACCTCTGTTTAAAAAACTTCCATAGCTCCTCTTCACCTACGAGACAAAGTCTTAGCAAGGTACAGAAGGCTCTTTATACTCTAGCCCCAGACTGCCCTCCGTCTTTATTTCTCATCAGTACTCTTGATTCTAGGACTCTCTAGAAGACTCCAACCAATTTGAACAAGTTGCAGGTCCGTGAACATACCTTGCACATTCTTGCTTCTTTCCCTTTACCCATGTGGGTCTCTCGGTCTGGAGTGCCCTCCCTGCATCCCGAATGTCTTCTCTTGTTTCCAGCCTCAACTATACTGTCACCTCTCACCTTCGCTGCAGAGCCTTCCCCAAAGGCTAGGCAGTGTGAGGTGTGATTGTGACCTTTCTGTGTTTGTTTCTAATACCATCCTGCCGTGTTGCTTTGCCATTACGTGCCCATACATCTTTCTTCTTTAGGCTGTACACACTTGGAAGGCACGAAGGCAGGGAGCTGCTTTTCCCTTCAGTAGCCCGTGCCTCGCTAGTCAGTCATTCAGTTGGCCAGATCCTCTTTACCAAGCACTGCGATGCTGTAGGCTGTGGCAGGTGGTGATAGAAGTATTCAACAGATGCTAGTGAAGGAACCAATAAATGAATGAACACCAGAGTTACTGACATGGGGAGACAGCCAGGCCTGCGTAAGCAGAAGACGAGACCTAAGAAACACAGAATAACAGCAGTATAAAGTACAGTAGGAAATCAGAGAAGGGAGAAATCAGTTTTAGATGGGATGAGCATGGAAGTGGTAGTATTTTGAGCCAGGCCTGAAGGTTCTGACCAGAAGGGATCGAGGGTGTACGAGGTGAGCAATGGGAGAACAGGCTCAGGAGAAGTGCAGAGGAGGGAAAGCGGAGATCTGGCCATCTCCAGGCTTATGCTTGGAATAACTGCCCCCTGGTTCTGTGACCATCCCCCTTGCAGGTCACAGGTGCAGGTCTGGAGTCTGCCTGCCCAGTTTCCACCCTCAGGGCCTGGCTTGCCGTTACAAGTTGCCCAGGTATCCCAGTTGCTCTCTCACAATATGGAAACAGGTTGTTTGCTCAGGAGGGGGACTTGCCCTCCTGTGTGGCTGGAGAGGAGACTACCAAAATACAACACAGGCTGCCTTGGCTGGGGGTGGGGGAGTGGCCGCAGGCTGCTGTAATCTGCTCCTGAGCCATGTGACACAGCCCCGAACCCACCCCCAGGAGAGGATCTGGAGAAGCTTCATCTCAGTTGTTGGCCAGGCAGCTCTTGCCTTTCAAGTCCAATTTCAGGGACAGATAGAGCCTCTGCTGTCAAGATGTTCACCATCTAGGAGTGATTAGAACAAAAGCATTGGTAATCAATGGAAATAATAGATGAATAAAACTGTTAAAATAGTGCTACCCTGGTCTTTGAAAAATGGGTGGTATTTTGATAAGAAGAGATGGTGGAAGGTGGGAGAGTGTTCTGGAAAGGCATGGCAGAGGCAGAGAGGAGGGAAGGTATGGGCAATCCCCTCACCTTGGCCCCGGACCCTGCCCCTCCTTCCTGGTCCCATTCACTGCGGGCAGTGAGGAGTCAGGGCCCTCATCAGCCCCTGGTCATCAGGGTGCACAAACACATTGTTCATGTCCCTATAAACCTCTCAGCATTTCTAGATTCTTGGTCTGATGAAAATACAATCACTTAAGTATTTTTTCCCCCTCTTTCTTTTTTGTTACAGAATCATACGATGACCCAACACAGCAGTTAGTGCAAGAACGATCTCTCAAGGAGAATTACTCTTGTGGCACAAAAAGGGAACATGTTTTACTCTTTGCACGAAACTTTCATTGTTAATGTATATTATTCAGAAACATTGTATTGTACCATAAAACTTGTATTATCGAAACTGTTGGATGTTCGTGTGTTTGAACTTTGGAGCACCGGATAGACTCCTTGTATATAAAGTGTTGCACATGTATGATGTCGTCTGATACTAAAATGGTCTTATAAAGACACGTGGACTTGGGCCCTATTCAGGCAAGACAAAAAACAATGTGAGCAAAATGGCTTAAGGGAAAATATTTTCAAGGAAGACAGATTAAAACAACTCTGTTACACATGAGACGATGTTTGGACTTCCTTTTATTTACACTTAAGCCTAGAATTTCTCTTTTGGTATATCAATGGTTAAATCCAAGACTATTTTTTATTGCTGAAGATTCTTGCCAACCAGGAAGAGATGTTCTCACAGAACAGAACCCCACAGCTGGATAAGGCCCGTATATATATTTGTAAGCCTTGCGGTGTGACAGGTAGCATCACTATATATGCAATAGTTGTTATGTAGACTGTCAAAGAATTTTTTTTTTTTCCTGGATACATTTGAAGCTTTGAGTGTTCAAGGTTTTCTTTAATGATTTCACACAGCCAAATTCTTGAATCAGTTGAACTAACCTGTATGTTACTGTTATTAATGTTTACTCTGCGGTCTGAACCTGGAGATTACTGGAATTGTTTTCCAAGAGGAAATAAATTCAGTTTACCATTAGGTATGAGTGTATTTGTGTGTTTTCTTTTTTGAGTTACTCTACCATTAAAAAAAATCCCTAATTGCCTGCACCCTTGGAAATGAAATCTGCTCTTGAGCATATCACAGGCATAACCTCGATCATGTTTAACCTTTTCACACTGGGCCCAGTGCAGCTGGGAGGAGAGTCGTCATCCTGCCTAGGGGAGGAATCAGACCCAGTATACTTCTCCTCTCTCAGATACTACCAGGTCACATTGTACTGGAGGATTCTGACATCACAGATGGATGGGACGGCTGTTTTCTGCATAATTTGCAGCCCAATTCATGTCATGCTGTGCAAATCTGAACTCAAAGTAGATGGCTGCAATTTGAGAGGCAGTTTGGCTTATGTGTACTTAAGAAGCAGCTTTGTTCATTCAGAAGACAAAGCACAGAGCAGGGAGCCAGGCGGCTGTTAGTTCTAGCTCTGGCGCTCCCTCCCAATGTGGTCTTCTGCAAGTCGCTGCACCTCCCGGCCTCGGTTGCTGCAGCCAGGGGAGGTCACGCAGCGTGGTCATCAGGCTGCACACAGGCGTGGCTGTCTCTGGAAGATGGCTGCACCACAGCCTGCCACAAAACGGTGAATGAGTAGGTGCTCTAATTTCAGAGCCTTTTTTTTTGAAAGAAGAGAATAGCAGTGTGTAAACTGAGTCCTGATGTGCATGTTTAGTCAAAGTTGGTAAGTATACACCTGATACAGTGTACATCATGCTGAAAATATTTCACTCCCTGAGTCTTTTGACCTCTTGGAAATGCTGAGGACCTCAAGCAGATCTTTAAGCCTTAAACAAGTGAGAATCCTCGCAGCACTTTTTCGATGGGGAAAAGAAAGCGTGGACCGACTCACTTTATTGTGACCACCTGTCATTTCGGGACCCCTGAATGAAACCCAGATTACCAGCACCACAAGGCATAGTCCTCATCCCCATGGTTCCCAAACTTTAGCCTGCCTCAGGATCACCTGGAGGGCTTGTTACAGGACAGGGTGGGGCCCAATCCCCAGAACTGCTGATTCAGGTGGCGGGGGGTGGGGTTCAAAATTTTGTATTTCTAATAAGTTCCCAGGTGATGCTGATGCTCCCGGCATGGGGACCGCACTTTGAGAACCACTGTGCTACCCCATTTCCAAGTTAGTTGAATGTATTAAATGTGTATAACCATGCAGAGTGCTGGCAAATTATACTGTTTATTTTGTTACCAATAAAACAAAAGTTTGATAAAGCTTAAGATCATTCAGAAACAAGTATCTCATAGCGATTAAAGTATGTGTGCTTGCCAGAATGGTTCGTGTGTGTTTGTGTGTAGTTTTTTAATGCTAGGAAAACCTACATTTATACATTTCACAATGGATTGCCAGCATGCTATTTAATTAGAAAGCTTTTTCACCGGCTACATAAATAATGAAGTATGCTAAGAATATGCAAGTACATTCATAATTAAAATACTCAGCTTCTTTAAAAAAATTAAGATCTCTGGTCTATTCAAGGTTTTTGCATTTAAAATGAAGTAGCCACACTTAATAATGATTTCTTTAAAAGCTTTAAAACTTAGGGTTATTAATGAGTGGTTGTATTTACTAAAAGTAATCTGCTCTTCATTCACGGAAAGCAGGTGATGGTGTTATCCCAGGGCTGGATCCCAGGTTGCCCTGAACAGCATCGCCTCTCAGACACTTCCCAGACTCCTAGTAAACAGCAGGAGGTGGCATTCTCAGGAAACAACAGAAGCTTGTGCTTATTCTCCTAGAGGCCACCACATGGTGGCCATTGGGCTCCTTCAACACCCCCATAGCTCAGCCTCTTCCCAGACAAAGCTGGAGGCTAAAGGGGTTGACCCTTATTTGCCATGTATGCCTGGCTGATCCTCCAAAAACTATGAGGTCATTCAAATTTAGCAGGTCTTCCTTATGACCAACTGTTCTTTGGGTCATAAATACCAAGCAGTGCATGGAACAGTCATTCCCTCCTTTTGCTTGTTACCTTCTTTATATTTATTTCCTACTTTATTCCCTAAGAATGTAAAGCAACTTAAAGATTAACAAAACGTTAATAGGAAAATTAGCATCAGGCAGACATGCAGAGGGGAGAAAACACACTGGAGTAGTTGTCTTGTTTCTGCTTTAGTTTTGGTTTTGAATGCATTTTAGCATTGGCTTTGAGCTTCCTGATAGTAAAGGGGAAAAAAACAACAAAAGGGAACCACTTTCTTAAGAGAAAAATTTTGTTCCTAGATTTTAATTCCAAGAGAAATTTCTCAGTGACCTTATATACAGGCAAGTGGCCAATACAATGACCACAGTTTCGGGGGCTGGCCCCGTGGCTGAGTGGTTAAGTTCACACACTCCACTGCAGGCGGCCCAGTGTTTCATTGGTTCGAGTCCTGGGCGCGGACATGGCACTGCTCATCAGGCCACGCTGAGGTGGCGTCCCACATGCCACAGCTGGAAGGACCCACAACAAAGAAACTATCTACCGGGGGTCTTTGGGGAGAAAAAGGAAAAAAATAAAATCTTTAAAAAAAAAAATGACCATAGTTTCACTATCGAATGCCGTGGTTCTCATCTGGAGAAATGCTACTGCATCTATGGGTAGAGGCCAGAGATGCTGCTAAACATCCTACAGTCCATAGGACTGGTCCCCAGAAATAAGATTTATCAGGTCCCAAATGAAAATAGTGACGAGCTTGAGAAACTGCTCTAACATAAAGTTTTCCATGATTTTTTCAAGGACCTTTTTACATTGGAATCACCTGGGAACTTTAAAAATCTGTTGCCTGAATCCCACTTCCCAAGAGTCTGATTTAATTGGTCTGGAGTGCAAGCTGGACATCAAAAGTGCCCCAGGTGATTCTAGTGTAGCCACGTTCGAGAACCACGGGGCCACGCTCACATTCTCAAGCGAGTGCACTGGGCGTAAGGCTAGAAATGTGAAAATAACATCCAAGAAGTAGAGAAGTAGTATGGGCCTCAGACTCTCTTCCTCCACATTACCTTTTACAACTGGGCATTTAATGATTATTTTAACTCTGAAGTAGCATAATAACCAAGAGCAAGTTTTGGAAGAAGGGGAGAGAGGGAAAATGACCCAGAACCCTACCACCCTTGCACCTGGGCCAGGCTTACAAACTCAATGAGCGAGAAATCTGGCCCAGCAGGGACTCTGGCAACCTGGATGACAAATGCCCATCACCTGCCCCCAACTGTTGCCTGGAGGGAAAGCAGCCTGCCGAGGCCAGATTGCCCAGTGTCTCAGGAGAAGGCAGCAATCCGGGTGGTTATGTGCCATGTGCCAATTTCTAAATGTTGGCAACCTACTCCGTTTTTTATTCAAACTCAGCTGACCCCCACCGTGTGGGCCATATGAGACACACTTTCGGGCCAGACCCAACTCTTGGATTGCCAGTTTTGACCTTTGGCATCAATTATTTCTCATTTCAGACTATTTAAAGTATTTGTTTAAAAATTATGTGATTTTCATCTATGAAAGTTTGAGTAGTACTTTGTTTTAAATTAGCATCAAATGCAGTTTTGAAGTTGCTCTGTGGCCTTCATATTTCTGTTGCTTCAGGTTGAGCAGTGATCCACCAAATGGTTGTGTTCCCTGTGAGCCCACCCCTCTTTCTGGGTATTTAGATTTCAGACAGATTTTTTTTAATGATGAAGAATAGCAAATAGTAGAAAGGAAATATTTCCTGTTGCAAGTAAGATATGTTATATTCTGTGTTACTAGTGGAAGCCAGATTAATATGCTTTGGAAATCATGCAAATGGGTGATGAGGTTGACATTCTACTTTGAAAGCTCATAAGCATAACCAGTGTTCCAGCCCCAATGGAAGGTTGTGGCACCAGAGACGGCCTGTAGGAGTCTCTCACAGGCTGGGTTAGGTTCCTTGGAACAACGCTGGGTCTGTTCCAAATCTTGGACAAGGTCTCTGATGAATCTTCAAGTTCCACTCTGTAGAGCATGGCAGCCCTGCCTTTGTGCCTGTTGGGGTGCAACATTGCAGAACCCTTGAGAAAGAAAGTTTGAAAATCCAGATCCCATTGGAGAACACCTGCAAATGCTTCTCCACTTAGCGTCAGCAGGCCAGAGCCTCTTCTCATCTCCCTTGTCTGGAGGCAGCTCTACCAAAGGTAGAAAAACTCCTAGAGTTCAAGGAAGAGGAATGATTTAGGGTAAAATGGCCCAGCATGGGTTTCTGGCAGAATCCCAAAGCTCAGGTCTGGTTGGCACTGCATTCCTGGGTGAGTGCCTCCGGAGGCTGAGGAGTAGCCACGGCCATCTCTGCCAGATTCCTCTGTAATGAAGTCAGCTGTCAACTCCTTGGGGGGAAAAGCACAGAGCCCCTTTATTTCCAAGCAGGTGTTGCAGCATATTAAAGGTTGAATTCCATCTTGTGCTCACATCCTGAATGAGCCAGTTTGCAGGCAAGCTCGGTTCTTTCTGCAAAGAGGGAAACTTGGCAATGGTGAAGGCTGAGTACTTAAATGGCAATCAACTTCTGGCTCATATCAATTAATTCCTTCATGGACTTCTGCCTAAGTATAGCATCTTGAATTCCCAGCTGCAGAGGCTATGAAAAACAGCCCAAACAACACACGCCACGATCCAGGGCGGGCATACCGGTGAAATGATGATGGGTGATGATATCTTACGGCAACAATGGACACCTATTGGGGGCTCTCTCTTTGTTTACCTGGAGAATATAGGGCAGGACATACACCCCTTTCTCTGGCTGGGAAATTCTTCAAGAAAACTTTTATTATGACTAAGTGAAACCATTCTGAGGGGAATCACCTCCTTTCAGCTTTAAAATATCCAGATCCAAAATGACCGTGAGATGTGGAAGCAGACCGGGGACTAGGAAATCAGAGAAGGATTTTGTTGTCACTCAGACACCTGGAAAGCCTATTCAAAAAATGGTCCTCATCCCAAGGAACCTACTAGACTCCTCTCCATCTCTCTCTAACATGAACAAGGAGCATCTTGATCAAGAGCTGCAGACAGACTGAGGGTGAGTATTGGTAGAACTATATGAGATTTGGCAATTCTTCAATTCATCTAGTCAGTGCAGATTACAGTTCAGAACACATCTACATGGGGATGATGTGAATTTCAAATGCCTTTTAACTCAGGTGGGCTGTCTTAATCTAATGATCTGATAATGTGCTATCACCAAGGTATAACCAATGAATATCAAGGTCACATGGCAGGGGTAAACTCATTTTTCCTCCCCTACATATGAAACATCCTTGGTTTGTCTTCCTCTCTGCTCTCCTTTCCTGAGTCAGAGGAAGAACTTATTTCCCTTCCTCAGGAGACAAAATCTTTGGTTGTCTAAGGGTCATGCACTGTCCAACATCATAGCCACTGGCTGCTGAAATATGTGGCTATTTAGATTTAAGCAAAATTAAAAACTCAGTTCCTCAGTCTCATTAGGAACATTTCAAGTGTTCAGTTGCCACATGGGGCTAGTGGCTACCATATGGAATAGCACAGATGTAGACCATTCTCCTCATTCTGGAAGGTTCTATCAGGCAGTCCACCAATTCTGACCCATCCCCTCCCAACTTCTTTGACCCCTTCCATGTACAGCAGCCCCTCTTTCTCTAGTTCCTTTAATATTGTCTCCTATCTGCATACTATCCTCTGTCTTCAAATGTGCACAGGTTTCTCCTCTTCAAAAAAAATTTTTCATGACCTTGAAACCTCCTCAGAAGGCTTTTATTTATTTCCTTCATTTTCTTCCAGATTTCTCAAATCTGTGGTCTGCCCCCACATCCTCCATTTCCTAACCACTGACTCACTCCTTCCTCACCTGTAGGCTGGCTTCCATCAATATCCTGTTACTGAAAATGGGTTCCCAAGGTTGCCAGTGGCCTTCTCACCACCCAGTCTTCCTGGGCTTTTTTCCCCCATCCTCATTCTCCTCAGCCTTTCAGTAATTCAGACCTTCAGTCACCCCAGGTCCCATGATCTTGCCTGGCAATGTTTCTTATTTTTGTTCTTTCCTTTCTGTTTCCAATGACAGGACTCTAGGGAGACCCTTTTCATCTACTTACCTTTGGTCTCTCCCCTCTGTAATCCTCATATATGGCCACTATGGTAATCTTTATAAAATACTTATTTCACATCATTTTCTTATTCAATAAATACCCATGACTCTAAGAGTAATGTAGTGAAAAAGGGCACAGTTTAAATGGTGTTTGACTGGCCAGCCCCATGGCTGAGTGGTTAAGTCTGTGTGCTCCATGTCAGAAGCCCAGGGTTTCGCCAGTTCAGATCCTGGGCACGGATGTGGCACCACTCATCAGGCCATGCTGAGGTGGCATCCCACACAGCACAACCAGAGGCACTCACAACTAGAATATACAACCATGTACTGGGGGGCTTTGGGGAAAAGAAGGGAAAAAAAAAGATTGGCAACAGATGTTGTTAGTTCAGGGCCAACATTTAAAAGGAAAAAAATAAATAAATGGAATTTGAATCCTCTCCTGACACTTACAACCTGGGTAGCCTAGACCAACTTACTTTGCTTTTCTGAAACTCCTGAAACTCCTTGTTCCTTCTTTAACTTGAGCGTAAGTATACCTCCAAGTTCTTGTAGGACGTTTGCCAATATTATCATCAATGGCTACAAATACCTGAAATATATTAGATACCCTATATAGGAAAGTTATGGCTTTAAATATTATTATCTTTATCTAATATAGGCTCTTTTTATGTTGATTCTAGAATCACTGCTTTTTCTCCGCTGATCCTCTCACCCCTGATTCCTCCATATCGCTCCTTTATAGTCTTTCTAAAAAGAAATGTCTCCTACTTATGAGAACCTGGAGTAATGGTCTATTGTCTTCCACCAAAAGGTGAATATTCCTTTGACTTTCAAGAGCGTTTTAAACTTGCCCAACTACCCACCAGTCTTATACCTCATTCAGCTTCAACCTGTTTCAGTCAGTCAAGCCAAATCATTCTCCTTTGCACATCTAGTTCATTCCTTTCCTTTATAACTCATTTCTGTCTATTCCCACTCTTAGCACACTCTTCCTTCTTCCTCTCCACTTACCTCAATCCTGCTCAGTCTTCCGGTCACAGACTAAGTCCCTTTTCCTCCATAAATCTCACTCTAATATGAACCACTATCTCCTTTCTCTAAATTCCTATTGCACCTACAACCTAGCTTAGCAGTTAATGGCTTCCTTGAAAACTGGTTTTGTCTTCCTAGCTGGATTGTAAATCATTCAAGGTTGGGGAATCTGCCCTCTGTATTTTTTTAATCCATCCTCAGTGATGTCACCTCATAGAAGTTCAATTAAGCACATGTTGATGAATTAATAGCTTGACTATAGTCCTCAGTTCATCTTAGTTCAACACACATGTGCTGTTTGCCTGCTCTGTGCCAGGTACAAAGGATGAGGAGGTAAGACAAGATCCTTGCACCCCAGAAACTCACAATTACAACTACCGGGAGACTCCGTCTCGCCTATTTTCTCAGTTCAACAGTTGCTACCAGCATCATTAACCAGGTCAGAAAGGGCATCTGGGGCCTGGGTCAGGATGGACTCAATTTGCAGACATGACACATTGGAGCTTGTTCTCCAAAATGCCTCCCTCTTTGATCTCTTCAACAGTAATGATTTCAGTGATGTATTTACCACCAAAATCCTGCAATCAGCTGCTCCTGAACAATCGGCAGCATCCTGCAAGGCAGAAAATCAACCTGATGTGGTCCACATCAGACTGACCAAAACCATTTCTCTATCATCAGTGGAGCCTTGCACTAGAAAAGGCTAATGCTATGCATATTCAAAATGAAGGTTAAAACAGCATTCAAAACTGAATCTGGAAAGGGACTAGATCCATATGTAAATCCAAGCTGCAGCCCGTTCCTTTCCTAAAGCAACAAAGATGTTGACTGTGATTACAGATAATAAGAGCTTTTCTTCTGTTGAAATGGGCATATACTGAGCCAAGCATACACTATATTCCCTTGACAAATATATTTACACTCAACTCAGAACATGGAGAGAAAAGAAAATGTCAATAGTTGACAGCTTCTTGGCCTATGGGGTGTAATCCAGGAGCATAATAAATTCATTTAAACTCAGTGTTGAATAAATGCATGTTAGGCCTGTGCATTTTTTTGGCCTTTCCTCCAACATGTTGTTTGAATACAATGTCACGTTTCTCTGTGTTGCACAGCCCTGGTGTTGTCAGTGGGGACATGAACAAAGCTAATCCTTTGGGTCAAACCTGGGATAATTTTCCCTAATGAGTAAAGATAGGAGTAAGAAAAGGACACCATGTAGGAAAAGGCCTTTTTGCCAAATGTTGGTGGATGACTATTTCACGCTGAAAAATATACCTCAAGAATGTTGGCCACTGGGAGTTTACAAAGTCCAAAAGAAGATGTATTTCCACAGAAGACTTAATCCTGTTGATAAAGGGATAAGCACAGTCGAGAGGACATAAACCACATAAAAAGCCACCTCTGTTTAGAAGCTGGATACTGCTCCCTTCTCCTCATTAATAGATTTCTCATCTCAGCCAAATTGGGTGCGAAGATATGTTCCTTATCCCTGGCAGATCTCACAAGATATCAAACATTTCAGACTTCGTGTGTGAAAGCATGACATATTGGTTAAGACTGAAAATAGCATGTTTCTCGTAGAGTTCAAGTATATAAGAAATACTACACCCCACTGTTTTTGTAAATGCCAGAGTTCCATTGAGTTGAGACAGATGGTAGCAGGCAAAGATGCAATCTTATAATCAAAAGCTAAAATATGTCAAAAATATGTTAGCAAGCAAAACATAGCAGATTACTAGCTCTCATGTCATGACAGCTTGCAAAACATACTAGGATGTTGAATCTCTAGTTATGTAAATAAAGGAACAGTAAACAGAGCAGCAGCAAATGGTGTGAGAGCTCACGGATTGATGGTCCCTTCACTGCAGTTCGGGGAAAGATCGAGACGTGACACCACAAGTGGCCCTAAATGGACATTAGGAGATCCCCAGTACCAAGTGTGGGGATCCATTTTCCTTCCATGAGTAACAAGTTTCTCTGTGATACCTAAAAGCTGTTTAACTAAATTACAGGAGGCGTTCAAACTTCCCAGAGAGAGTTGTAAAGATTCCATTGAGAATCATTATGCCATTTAGCTCCAAGAAACAAGAGGGTGAGTGTCATTTTGTGAAAACAAAATGTACCCAGGGCTTTCTGTATATGTCAATCGCATTGCAAGCAGGTTTCTTTGACCACAGGATGGCAAGGCTTGATGTCCTTGGAGAATGAGCTTGACCACAAGTTGGCCCTGGGTTTCTTATTGTCTTAGCTAATTTTTGATCAGGGTTGTGGAGAGTGAAGGCAATGTTAATCATCATTGAGAGAAAATGGAGATACATTTATTGAGCTCCTACTATGGACCAGGTACTATACTGCTGTCCTATCATGCTAGACCTCTTAGTCTCTCTGAGATGGAGAGAAGATCACTTTGACTAGCTGTGCCCAATGGAAGTTCAAATCTGACCTCCTTCTTCTGGTCCCTCCCCTACATCTATGGTCAGGGAATCCAGGGGTGGGAAGAAGGTGGTGGAGTGGGCCTTATGTTCTCATGCCAGCATTGCTACCTCTGGCTCTGGGGTCCTACTTTAACACAGGATATCTCTCCGATCAACACTATAGCCAAGGCACAAAGTTCGGCCCTGCTTTTCAATCTCTATCTTCAGTTGGGGAAACTTCAATATACCAGAGCATGCTGCATTTTAGAGCAAGAACTCTTTTGATAAGCTTCTTGGGTTGAAGACTGAGAGTCCAAGGGTCTGAACATACAACAAAGTATAGTAATTAAATTTCTGGACATAAAACAAGAAAGAAATTTACTTTGTTCTTGAGGAGGAGCCAGCAAGACCGGGTTCTTCATTGGAGAAGAAAGGACCAGAATAGGCAACCATCCCAGTTGGATGGCCACCAAGTAAGGATATAGAGATCAGAAGTGTCTAATGGTATTTCTAAGTTTTGTTGGTTTGGTCCTTGTTGAGTATTGGGCAAGGGAACCTCCTCCGCAAAGCCTTCAGTTAAGGCACATCACTCACTAACGCTCTGGGTGAGTGGATTCATCGTGGAGAGCTCAGGCAGGTGCTGAGAGTCCTGTCTGCCTCATGCATGGGGAGAGCAGACACACAGGCAGAGGCAGGAGAACCAGCGAAGGGCTGGCATTTGGATTCCCCACACCACAAATAGCACTGTTGCGAAGGCACTCCCAAGAAGAATAGATTGACTGAGTGTGAGTTGGGTGACAGAAGAGTGGCTGGTCTTGCAGCAGCTCAGCGGCCAATGGTCATTGGACACCCAGCCTCTGACGTGTCCTCATCCAGCTGCCTGGGAAGTTCGTGGGTCTCCCCACCGAGTGCCCCCACCTCTCACCATCCTCACCTTCTCTCTCCTCCACTCTTTGAAATTTCCCTTCTCTTCCCCTCCTTTGAGCAAAAGTGAGTTCTTCCAATTTGCTCATGAACAGCATCTTAACACGCATTTTAGTGGCTTGGCCTTTTGACGACGTATTTCTACCCCAAGAGGCTTCACAAAGCATTTTCATACAAAGTTCTCTCCATGAGAAATTTTGGTGCTCCATGTTAAAACAGCAAATTTTGCACCCGAACTGCACGTCTCCCTAAATCTGCACAACAACCATGGAAAACTTGATCTCCTCATTCTACAGATAAGGAGAGTGGGGCTCAGAAAACTAAGATAACTTGCCCCAGATGTCATAGCTAAGTGGAGGCATAATTCAAAATCAAGGACTATATGTGAGAGAAAAAAGAAGAGAAAGTAATTATTTATGTAACATGCATTTATGCATTAGCTAAAGACCAAACTTAGAATTATGTCCATAAACACAGAATAACGGTAAACATTTATTAGTCAGCATCCTATTTGGCATTCCCTTGAGAAAGATAATCATCTATAAGACCAAATAAGACCTCTTGACTGCCCTATGACTATCATTCTGTGAAAAAAATAAACTCAGGGTGGGCTCCTGCTAAGTAACACATGAAATATGCAATTCACACACTCTGGTAAAATTGAAGCAGGTGAACTCTAACTGACAGGAAGTAATAAGTGTAATAAGCCAAAGGGACTCCCTCAGTTTAAGCAACCATATGCTTCAGTTATTGATGGGCATGGAGAGCTGATGGTGCCCACTTTCTAATTCACTTGTTCATGCTTTTCTTAAGTATACCTGAGTGGACTTTCCCTCATGGGTGTAGCCAATGCAGGAAATCTTTGGGGCTCTTTTTATACGAGAAAGGAAGTTCAGGGCCATGTGAGCTCTGAGAGAAACTAAGTGGGTGGTTAGTTCATGATGAGATGATGCCTGGGAGGAAACGTGTGGAGTCCTGGGTTCCAGTCCTGCTGTGATTTTGGACTTGGAACAAACTCTCTGGGCTTTAGTTGCTTTCTTTCTAAAATGGGGGTGATGGTCCCTCTCGTGTAAGGTGATAAGGTTATGAAGATTTAATTAATCACAGATATAAAACATCCCGCACAATAAAATTTAGTTTCTGTTCAATAGCAGAATGTTCCTTTAGCCTAGGAGCAACCAAGAGTTTAAGGAACAGTTGTCAGTTTTATTTACCATCAATTTTCCTGTCAGGTGCCATGTAGGACACTAGCATTCTAGAACTGAATGACACCTTCATTCATCCAATGAGCATCACTGAATGTTCAGGAGACAGAGAACCCACACACAGTGACAATCCACATGAGAAGCAGTCCTTGGGGTATTGAAAAGCTGCAGTGGGAGTCCAGGGGTCAAGGCATCTACATGTGTGTCTACAAGGTGTGTATATATGAATTCAATGACAGCTTCACGGGGGAGGTGACAGTGGAAAAAGCAGTAGGAATTTGCTGGGTTGTCAAGCCCAGACAGAAGAAACAGACTGTGCACTTATAAAGATGGACTTCTGTCATTTTGTTGGAATTATCATAATAAACATTTCTGTTCATAGAACACAGTGCATGTCACATTTTCAGAGTCATCAAAGTAGTGTGTGGATAAAGCTTGGGTAAGGGGTTGGGGCCTGTCCCTTGACCTGCAAATTGACTCAAAGTCCTGTGGAGGACAAGAATGGTGGCCGTTTTGTATTGTCCCTATTGTATTGCAAGCACGCAGCACAGTGCTAGTAACTACTGGGTGCCGAGCAAACTTCGTTAAAGAAGAAATTCACAACCTCCCCTCTAGGCACAGCGGACTCAGCAGAAGCTGACAAAATGTTGGTCTGCGTGGGTACCACATCCAAAGTCCTTGCAATTCCTTGTCTCAGTTCAGGCCAGCAGCACACATTGGTCCTTGGGGAGGCAACAAGGAGTCCCCACAGGAGGAAACAGACTGATCACGTGGAAGGCAGACAAGTAGACCAGCAGGCCAGTGGCTTTGGGGAGTTCTCAGAGAACTAACTCAGGAGTATCAAAGTCCTAGACATCATGTGCATATCAGAGGTGGGTCATAACAGGACACAAGGGCCTGGATTCTAGGAGAAAGAGGGGAGGGGTCAAGTTATATCAAGGAAGACTCATGACTTCAGGGAGCAAAACTGGGGCCTTTGTCCAGGTCAACCGACAACAGGAAAAATAATTCAATACTACGTTCCAGTCATACTTAGGCTGACCTGCCCACAGTTATGATTGACCTGGGTCCTGGAAAAGGTATCTGCTCGCCGTGGGGGATGGTGACCAAGAGAGAGGCAGGGAAAGTAAAGCAAGGACTCACTGACAATAGCTGACAATGATTTCATTGATGCTAAAGCATATAGCTACTCATTAGCCACATAAATTTCTGGACTTTAACTTTCTTTACTCTGTTGTGTACATGCTCCGTCTCTGGGAACCCTGAAGCATTGCCAAATATTACACTTATTAATGGAGTTAGTAAAACGTCACCCCTTGTGGGACATGAGCCAAAGTTCTCGAATATGGCTAATGTTAACTGGCCAAAGTGTGACTGCTTACATGTTACACTAAGGTGTGGGGGGAATATGTAGCATCATCATTTTTCTACTGATTTGTTCTTTTTTCTTTTCTTTTTTTGGGGGGGGAGGGGAAGATTAGCCCTGAGCTAACATCTGTGCCCATCTTCCTCTATTTTATATGTGGGACTCCTGCTACGGCATGGTTTGATAAGCAGTGCTCAGGTCCATGCCCAAGATCCGAACTGGTGAACCCAGGGCTGATGAAGCGGAGCACACAAACTTAACTGCTAGCCACTGGGCCAGCCCCTGATTTGAACATTTTTATGAGCACCCATCTCCTGGGTAGAGGTTGGAAAATAACAACAATTAGATTTAGTCTAGTCTAGCAAAGTTAGTCCAAAGCAATCATTTCAGGGTCCCTTTAGGTAAATCCTCAATATTTCAAGATAAAATTCTCTGCCTCTCAGATTTCATGTTCATCTCCCTACTTCTCATAAAGATGGCAAATGAACACTGAAATGGTAAATAGATGAGAAAAAGATGTGGCTGTGAACATAGATCTAACGAAACGAGGCTGTAGGAGGGGTATGTTGCCAGAAATTGGTCTCGGACAACATGAGGGTGATATGGAGAAACCAGAGGTGAGTTCCTATCTTGTGGATGGGAGGATGCATTCCTGCCAATACAACCACCTTCTCTTTTCCTAAACCATCTCAGAAACCTAGCCCTCCACTCTGCAGTGTGAAGAGCAATAGAGAGGAGCATCTGATATAAAATGCTATAATGATGATGACAATGACCACTCCCACTTTTTTTTTTTTTTTTGGTGAGGAGAATGCCCCTGAGTTAACATCTGTTGCTAATCTTCCTCTTTTTGCTTGAGGAAGATTGTCACTGAGCTAACATCTATGCCAATCTTCCTCTATTTTTTGTATGTGGGCCACCGTCTCAGCATGGCTTGATGAGTGGTGTGTAGGTCTGTGCCCAGGATCCAAACCCGTGAACTGCAGGTAGCTGAAGTGGAGTGCATGAACTTAATCACTACACCACCAGGCTGGCTGCACTACTCCTACTTTTAATAGCACCTAACACTTCTATATAGTACTTACTGTTTGCCAGGTCCTTTGCTAAGTCCTTTACATATATAAATCATCTAATCTTCATAACAACTCTATCATGTAGGTTCCCATGATTATTCCCATTAACATCAGATAATCATTAGATGTGCTGGTGGCAGAGTGGGGTTTTTTTATGTGTGTGATAGTGGAAATGGGATAGGGAAGTGATAGGGGGTATTCTAGAAATTTTACATTTAAAATAAATGAAACACCTCAATCATTTATTAACACATACTGGGTGCCAGCATTGCCCAAGGCATTTACACATGTGATTTAGTCCCTACAACATGCCATGGAGGCAGAAGAAAGATTGGTGGTGCTGACTTGACAGGATCTGCTTTGGAGACAGTTATTAAGGTTTGTCTCCTCACCCCCAACCTCAGGGCATGGATATTCAGAATCATATTTTCTGTCTTTAAGGTACCTATTATTTAAAACAAATTTAGGCCAGATGAAACCACATTTGGTAACTGGCTGTGGAGATAGCGGCCAAAGAGATGCCAATAAGAGCCTGAAAGAGGTTTCCTGATGGATTTCACAAGGATACAGAATATCATATTGGCTGAAAGCTGGTTTCTTAAAGAAGAAACTGCCATGTGGTTTAGATGGACTGTCGGAAGCTTCTGAGTTCGTAAAGTGGCAAATGGAGAATTGTCCTCGCTGACGGGGGACAAACTCTCTTCTGGATTCACCCAGATTTGATCACCCCTTTGGGGTCAATAAGAGTAAAGAGTCCACCATTCAAAATAGGTTTTGAATAGAAAGCCTTCACTTGGTACTCCAGCTAATTGAACCTTTTAATCAAATAATAATAAAAGTTAACATTTATTGAGCCCTTTAAGGGGGCCAGGAACTGTGCTAAGCGCATTTCAGGAGCTTTAATTCAGTAGTACTTTAGTTAGTATCAGATTAGTCTCGCTGTAAAGCCCTCAGACCTGTGCCCCAGTTCTGACAACTGTCTCCTGGTTTGTTTCCCACCTGCTCTGCTGCTCCAGGATTTTTATAGGGTCTTCTCCTGCCCCATCCTTCCTGAACTTGACCTTGAGCATCTGCATGGGCTTTCAGTTTCTTCACAGTTGTGCTTCTGCCTTCCTCTTGCCTGGCCTGGCCCAAATACCACCCTGGTACTTGGCATCAGACCTCCCTGGTGCTCGTCATTTGCCAATCTCTTGGTCTACTTGGTTCTATGAATATTGTCTGCTTGCCGATACTGGTCCCTCCAATTGGCCCAGCTGCCTGGACAGCACCTGTTACCCAGACCGGACCTCCCTGATGCTGCCCGCTTGTATGAGCTCCCACCAGACACTCCAGGCACCATGCATTACCACCTGGCCGGGCTCCCATCCAGCACCACATTTAATCCTGGACTGCCAGAGCCTGCCTCACCCAGGGACTATGTCCAGGTTCCAGGTCTTGGTCCTTCCATCTGATCTCTCATTTTATATTCTGAAATTAAATTACAACAAGAGGCAAACACTTATTCTCCACTTCCCATTTCCATAGCAAGCTAACTTCAGCTCTACCCCCAGGAAGGAGCGATATTGGCATGATAATAGTTAACCCTTGCCTTCACCTTGTACTTATTCCTTTTTGCAGAAAAGGGGTGACAATCTTGGTGAGATGAGGAGAAGGTGGCAACCATTGAGCCACATTAACCCAGGAGGGAGCCACATCTAAGGGCTTGGAGCTGGCCTCCCTTTAGTGCTCCCTGGTCTGTCTGTCCCTGAGACCAAAGAACGATCTGTGCTCTCTGTAGCTGCTGGTTACGTGTCTCCTGTGCAGACTCAACACCCCAGTCCCCATTCCAACTCTCCTTAGGGGAAGCTAGATGGAAGCTGTACTTGGTTTCAGGCCAACCAGAAGCTGTGCGTTAAGGGGTTTTCGGGTTCTGCCCATCTATAAGTAAAGCTGGTAGTATTTTGTTTTTCATCTACCTCCCTGTGCTGTTCTCAGTTATCTAAGAACCTAAAGGAGCAGGATGGATGCTTGATTGGTGTTCGCAAACCACCCAGAAATGCACTAGGCGTCCACTGTCTTACGGTCTTGTTTTTGTTTTCCATGAGTATAAAATGACTGCCATCTTCACCTAGAACACAAGCTCTGAAAGGAGAGACTACGTACCTCTGTGTGTAGCAGACAATTGATCGGATTAACCATGGATATGACCCTTCATCCTCATTCCCATAGTGCTGTGTAAGTAGATTCCACAGGCCATTGTTTTAAACCATCCAAAGTCACCCGATACTAGTGAAATTGAGAGAAAATGACTTTTCAACAAACTGATAGCCACAGTTTAGTAAGCTACTGCCTAAATGGGTCACCAAAAATAAATCCTCCAAAGCAAGAGCCACTAAAGGATAAACGATGTCAACCTTTCTCCTTGGCGATGCTGGCTTCCCTCCAGCCAGGCCCAAGTGACCTCAATTACTTACCACAAGTCATCGCAGTTAAATCAAATCTGTCTGCCGTTTGGGTGGCTGGGGCTCTATCCAGGAAAGCTGCCCGCGCTGAGAGGGAATGGACACAAAGCCTGCTGAAATCTATCCAGATAATATCTGAGCTCCCGGCAAGAAGGAAATGCCACCACCATCTGCCTCTGTTTGTGATGACCTGGGAATAAATAAAAATTAACCTTGGTCCTTGAATGAATCATGGAGCTTATCAACACTTCCTTTGTGTCTCTAATGACTGTTGTGAAACAAGTCTACAATGAATTTTGGAGGGACAGGGCAGGAGGGTCATTGTTCTAAAGGGCTCTTTACCAGGCATGGTGTTTTCCACCTACTTTCCTCCCATTATGTGTCACCACCAACGCCCTTTGTACCCTGGGTTGGTAATAGTGGAAAATAAGGAAACAAAGTGTTTTGAACCCAGAAAGAGCTCAAAAAATCATTGGGGAAGAAAGGATAAAAGGAAAGAAGGGAAGGAGGGAAGGAAAGAGAGCTGGAGAGAGGGAGGGAATGAAAATCATGGTCTCCAGCTCATCAGTGGTGACCCATGACTGAGGTGGGTCTCCAGGGGGCTGCATCTGGCCTGTAGCCAATTGTCAATCAGTAAAGCCAGTTTCTGTGCTTGCTGCTTAATCCTCATAGCAGTCTCATGATGGAGAAATCACTATTTTACAGGTGAGGCTATTATCTCAAAAAACATCAGCAACTTGCCCAGGACACTCCCGAGGGAATAAAACAGCCAAGACTTGAACCCAAAAGTAGCTGATCCCAAAATCCAAGCTCTTGCCACTCTTCTGCATTGATTCCAGGTGGCAATGCCGCTGGGGTGGGGGTGGGGGGACATGACTATTGTTACATTAAGTTTATTTTGAACTAACAAACTGGGCACTTAGCAAGGCCCTGAGGAAATGGAACAAGATAGCAGGACTTTTGATTGGCTTAGGAATTGGGGGAAGGGGAGGTGCTGGAGAGGGCTCTAAAGAGCAGGGCAGAAACAGCTCTAGATGATGGGATGCTAATTTAAGCTTTATTCGTTCTGGCATTTGCTGGACCTCTGAGCGCACGCAGGCTCTCCTCAGAAAACACACTGCCGCAGGTGCCTGAGCGTGGCAGTTAGGATGCACTCAAGGAGAGAATGGGCCTGAGCCCTCACTGCTGAGAGTGCATGTGTAGAAAAAGATTCAGAGTATATTTCTCATGAACTAGTTTGGGCTGGAACTCAGCCAATTTAGCCATGTTTTTAAAATCTGCATGCCGCTTAGAAAATGCAAAGAAGAAGGAAAAAGATGTTTTGATCCAATGACTTATAGGATGTGCCTTTTGAGAACACAGAAAGAGAGTTGTAAGGCTCTCTCCATGGTCAATATCAGGAGAAATGGATATACCTGGGATTCTGATGTCCAAACTTGACACTAATTTTCTCTCTCAAATGATGATTCTAAATAAATATGTGCGAATACCAGTCCCAGAAATCTGAATCAGCTGCAGAGATTTGTTGGCTATAATATAATTGGAGGCTTGGTGAGCTGAACCAGCTATTTCTGAAACTTCTTTTGTTTTGTTTCTCTAACATTGTTTTCAACAAAGAGGGAGACATCCCTTACATACTGACATATGGTACCTTCTATTTATAACAAGATTAACAATTCATTCACACCTTGATTGAATTCGGCTTTATTGAGATGTCACAACAGATTCTCACAGCCTGCAAAGGGAAAGACTTACAAATGATAATATTATGACAGGCAAGACACCTAAAAGTAAATGAATCCTAATTGATGACAATTAGAAAGAGTTCAGCACAAACATAAAATCATGGGAGAGATGGTAAGCAGGATTCATCTCTTGCAAAGGGAGCATTGCCTTGGAGAAATTCTGCTGAATCTTTGCTGAGAACCTGAAATCCATTCAAACCTGTTCATTCACAGCTTATTTTCTTATTAATGTATGAAGGGCCTGCAGGGTTTTAGGGCTTTAGCATATGTTTATTTTCTCATCCACAGCTTCACATGGGGCCCTTGTTTTAGAAGGATAGAATTGATGGATCCTTCTAGATGATCTGGCCAGAAGCACAGGCATCATCTTTAACACCTCCTTCTTTCTTTCACCCCACATCAATGAGCGAAACTTATCAATTTTACCCTCTCAATATTTACTGAATCTCTCCATTTCTCACCACCTGTACTATTCTCACTTCAGACTAAGCCGATTTTGTTTCGCCTGAGAGCTGTTGCTTTCTCCCTGGCCTGATGCCTCCAGTTGATTACCCAGAATAATCTTTCTAAAGTCTTAAAATTCCTCTATGGCTCCCAATTGCTCTTAGCATAAGGTTAAATGTCAAGGTCCTACAATCCTGCCTAAGATGGAGTATGGCATGGTGATGAGAGCAGAGTCTAGTGCGAGTCCTGCTTCTACCAAATGAGTGACCTTATGGAGGTCATTTAATTTCTCTGACCCTCAGTTTCATCATCTACAAAATGAAGGTCACCACAGTATCTATCTTAATGAAAATCAGTTACAATCAACCTCGTGGAGCGCCTGACCTCTCGCGAAGTGTTAACTTCTCTTCTCGTTGCCTCTCTTACCACATGGCAAGCCACTCTCCTTGTGGTGCATTGGCTCCTGGCTGCTTCTCACTTCCCCCAACTACCTTGTTCTTCCCACCGCACACCTCAGGGCCGAAGCATGGGCGTTGGCTGTTCCCTCTGACTGGAAATCCTCCTCAGTCCCCTCTGCCAGTCCCACCCTCCCACACAACCTGCTGAAGAACTGGAAGTCATTTGTTATGTCTCTGCTTCACTGTCACCTCCTCACAGAAGCCTTCTTTGACTACTCCTGTGCCCCTACCTACAGTCAGTCCAGATCGCTTTGTAAAACGCTCTTCTTACACTCTATACTTCCTTTTGTAGCCCTTAACACAGCTGAAAAATTGTGCTTACTTTCTCTGGTTACTGCTTATCTTTCTCTCGATAATGAAAGCTCAGTAGAGGACAGGGATGGGGCCTAACATGTTTACTATTGTGTCACGTGGACATTAATTTTTTAGATGAATGAATCTAGTTTATACTGGCTCCCTGACTGACAGATAATTAGTTGATGTTCTGTGGTAGGTAGAATGGTGGCCCCCAAAGATGTCTGCATCCAGATTCCTGGGACATGGGAATATGTTAATTTACATGGCAAAAGGGATTTTGCAGATGTGATTAAGTTAAGGGTCTTGAGATGGGGGAGATTAGCATGGATTATCCAGATAGGTCCAATGTAATCACGGGACCTTATAAAAGGGATGCAAGAGGGTCAGTGTCAGAGTGATGCAGCACAAGAAAGACTGAACCTGCCATTGCTGGTTTTACAGATGGAGGAAGGGGCCATGAGCCAAGGAATGTGGGTGGCTGCTAGAAACTGGGGAGGGTGAGGAAACAGATTCTCCACCAGAGGCTCCAGAAGAAGCCAGCCCTGCCCGACCTCGATCTTAGCCCTGTGAGGACCACTTCTAACTTCTGACCTCCAGAATGGCAGCATAATTCCTCTGTGGGGTTTTAAGCCACCAAGTTTGTCCTTCGTTCCAGCAGCAATACAAAACGAATACGCGTACCCAAGGTCAAATATCACTGGCAGAGCCAAGACCAGACTCTAAGAATCTATATCTCTCAGGCCCCTGTTCTTTCCACTGCACTCCCCTGCCTCTGCCTCCCAAGGTTTGCTGGTTTTTTTATTTGCTTTCGTCTTCTTTTTCAGAGGAAGAAATCGTTAGAGACGCAGCTGCTTACATGCAACAGCATGTGCGTGAGGCAGGGCTGCATAGATGCAAGTGTGCGAGAGAAGGTGCCCGGGATTGGAAGGTCTGAATGGCCTCATAATAGAATCCCAGGGGAGGGCCGGAGGTCCCAGACCAGCCACTCTCACGCCCATCCCCTCCTGCCTGTGCCGCACAAAGCTTGACAAGGTCTCGCTCATGTTTCAAAGCGCTCCCTCTTTTCAGAGCTGTTTGTTATTGTCTCTGCCATCACAAGTTTAAAAAAGGAAAGTTAATTAAATATGGAACAAGACTGAGCAACATCTTTTAAACCATCATGTCATTAGAACTGGAATCCTCAGAGAGCTGCTTAAAAGGGGTTTGAGAACAATGACTGTTCAATCAGATATTTATGGGCATAGTTATGTAAACACACTCTTTATTGTCTATGTATATTTAATATAATTATCAGTTTTGTAGTTGGACTCTCCAGAGACCCAACAAATCACAGTGTTGCTTTGAAAATGTCAGCAGAAAAGACAATTATGTTGCTAGCAAATATTCATAAATTATATTAAAAAGTCCTGTGGAAATGTCCCCTATGTTGCAGAATCTTTCGCAGTAACTGAATAATCCCTTATTTCTTTGATTTAAGGGTGTTTTAGAAGCAAGAAGTTTCTTTGGGAAACCTTAAAGGCATGAGGCTGGCAAAGGAGCAGGCCGGCCCTGGAAAACAGGAGCATGTTGTTCCAGAAAATTCCGACAGTCCACTCATGGTTTTCCTTTTGCTGGCTCTTGATAACCAGTTCGTATGTGCACATGTCCATACAGCTACACATAGACACCTGCTCAGAGATCCGATGTGCGAACTTTATTTCTTAAAATACCCCATTAAAAAGAAAATAAATTCAATCTGTTCGTTCTTTTAGCTCCCACTCACAGCCATAACTCTTTCCTATGGCATTTTTCTTTAGCAACTATTTATAGTATTTCCCATTTTTCCTCTCTTATCATTTTTTTCTCATTATGCACATGCAGAAATAAGTGGAGAATTGGGAAACTGCTCAGTAAATTAGAATGCACCCAGCTCCTGCTAAACCAATATGAGTGGTGTAGGTTGATAAACACCTAGAAAGCGTTCACAAATCACTTCTATTGCAACATATACAATCTGCAAATCAACATCTTAATTAGCAGCTAATGACATTTGGAAGGAAAGGTTAATGTTAAGCACACAAAAGCAGTGTGGTAAAAAAAAATTAGATTTTCCTGCCTTCTTCTTATAAAAAATAAAAAAGGAAAGAAAAGATATCCAGTGATTATAATAGGTGTTATAAATATACATGTATTGGCAATTTGAAGCATCTTAATTATATGAAGCCCGTATTGATATGCTACTTCTCATCGAAGGAGTTCAAAGCTCTCTGCCTGTATCTCATTTATCCTCAAAATACCTCTCAGAGGGTAAGTATCTACAGGCAAAATGAAGTGGAGAGTTGAGGTAATTATCTACATAATTCAAACCCAACCCCCTGTAAATGAGGAGTAAGTGGAGTTTCTGAAGAGGTTGAATTTTCCTGATTGACTTTCTATGTAGATCAAATTCCCTGGAAACTGAGTCCTTTTTGCACTGCACTGTCCCTAGGCAGACAGCCTAAGGGAGGGAGAGTGTGGAGAATGGAGTCACCTCATTTAAAAGGCTGACCCCGCGTTGTGTATTCAACCCCATCTCTTGCCAGCTCAGGCTCTTGGTCTCCCACTGCCTCCTCTCTTCCAGACTGGCCCCCGCCTCCTGCCTTTTTCCTCTGCTTTCTGCATTTTAGGTCCTTCCTGCTTCCCCTCGGCACCTGCCCACACCTTCCTTTCCCTCACAGCTTCTTGTAGGTCTAGCTCCTCCCTGCAACTTCCTTTGGTGAGGAGCAAAAGGATACCATCCCTTTTCTTTTTTAGTACATTAGGTTGGTTTGCTGATCATTTTTACCACAACCTGTTAGACAGATAGTATCTGTGTAATTTCCGCTATGGTGGCATGAGCTCCTGCTTGCTTTCCCCTCCTCAAAGTGTCCCATCTATTTCAGGAAGCAGCTTAGGTGTGCATTGAATGGGTTTTGCATATCTTTTTTCCCCTGCTCAGGCCTGTCATCATCAGGGCTCAAGAAACTGACACTCAGCAGGACACTGTCATCTTCCACAGATGACCCCTGCCCTCCCCTTGGCTCACCTATCTCCAGTGGTGGACCCATCTTTCCCTTAATTTCCCACAATAGCCCTTTCTGATAGTTCCCAATAGGCTATTAACAGGTAATGAGATTTTCCCATAGATTTGGGGGCAAGGAGTGCTTTGTCGACAGTGACTTGGAGCCAGTACCTAGGTGGTGCCCCATCTTCCTGATCCATTAACAGCCCTCCCTGCATGAGAACCCCAAGCCCTCAGCCTGCTGGAGTGCGCCTGGTGTCTGCAGGCCTCTCCCTCCCCTGACCCTCAGGCTGCAGAACAAGGAGGATGTTTTCCTCCTTACCCTCCTCAGAGCCCCACCTCAGAGTCTTCATTTCCTGTCCCAGGATACATCTCTTCCCAGAATGACTCCTGGTGGAATGTCCATTTCTTGCAAGGGAAATTCCACCACAACCTACAAGGGTGCGCTTGGCCTTGTGCCCTGCCCTCAAAGATAAGACACAGCCCTCAGTCTTGATACATTTCCCAACCCCTCAGCTCAGCTCCTTCTCTTTCAGTTTCTCACCCAGAGGACAGACAGCAAATCCCAAGCCTGCATGTCCTTCTCCTCTGCACTGCAGCCCCAAACACAGTTTTTCAAAGAAAAACACAAAACCCCAAAGAAAATACAAGATACAAAAACAGGGCAGTTTACATTCATAGTTGGGAAAGAGGCATTTCTTTGATGAAAACTGCATTTATCTCATTCTCGACTCCATCCCAGGGACTGGCAGAGCAGGGGACGCCCAGGAGACCCCCACTTCACATGTGTGGATGGGCTGGCTCTTTCAGTGGGCATGAAGGGCGGCAGATGTAGGTAGGCAGGAAAAAGAGACAGTGAACTTGTCTGCTAAGGATAGTTGAAGTGTATACCTGAATTTTATGAATCAATTAGTTTTTGCAAATTGACAACATAACAGCAATAATAATATTTTGGATTTATACAGCATTTTCCTTCTAACAATTCATTTTCATAATCGTTATAAGGTAATTCTCATAACCCAGCTATGATTAGTTATTATTGCCCACATTTTATAGGACACAATTTTAAGTGACTTATCCAAGGTCACATAAGAAATGAGTGGGCGTGATCTTGAAGAAAAGGCTCAGATTACCACTATATCCTCTCCCCTTTCCTGCAGAGGTATAGCCAGATTAGATTTAGTATCAATACATTGCATTTTAATTATTTATTTTTATGTCTCTCTCCCCACCAGGCTGGGAGCTATGTTTAATTTATCCATGTCCCAAGGGCCCAGAAAAGATTTGGCAAATAAATGTTCAATGAGCTGTTTGTTGAATGAATGTTGAATGTTAATGTGCTTGCTCTTAAGGTCAATGGGACCGGATCTCAGGCTATGTGCACTTTCTTTTCATTAAAGGAATACTCCTGGGTTTGCACTGTCTCATTGCTCTATTCTCTGGCATCCCACCAACATTTTCTTGGGGTCATCTTTACTGAGAAAGGCTGTGATAATATTTTAAGACAGAAGTCAACAACCTGTTTATACATGAGTGCTAACAGAATGGTTTGTGCCTCTTGGTAACATTTGCAGGCTCTTGGCATATTTGAGAGGGAGAGGAAAAGGGCAAAAAGGGGGAAAGGAGAGGAAGCAGAAAGAGAAATAAAGAGATTGAGAACAGAAAGGGCAAGAGGAGGTGCATCTGGTCGGGAAGGGCAGCGAGCCACCATAATTACCTCCGGTGCCTCGGGGTCACAGCATCACAGAGCTGCTTCCCTTTGTCTTAAAAGATGGATGTCTCCCAGCGGGCCCACCCTAAGTTAACGACTCTCACAGGTGAGTAATGGTTGGGTTTAACTAGGACTTGGACCTTTGTAGAGATTCTTGGGAGGTTCATCAAGATCAGCTTATTCTGGGAAGATAGATTGGTTACTGGGATTGGTCATTCGGTTATTTTCTCAAGCCATTATTTTTAGCTAAAATCTGAACTACTACTGTGTTCTTTTTACACCCTCTGCCTTTTATAAATGATAATTTTCAAAACCTAGAAATGTAAAGAAAGCATCTTGGGTGCAGATTTAAGGGTATGAAAAGACAGTCAAGGTAAAGTTAGACCCCCTCCTCCCAAACAGCCAAGCCTGGGAGACGCATCCCCTCCACATGCGCCACGGTACCCGGTGCTTCACTTTCCTAACGCATCGTGTGAATTGCCTGCTTGTTCGCTTCCTATCCAGCCTGAAGCTCCGGGGGGGGCGGGGGGGGGCCTGCCTTCCCATTAGGTGGTCCTTGGTGCCTAGCACAATGCCTGGCACCGAACAGTAGATAGTCAGTTGTGGCGGAGAGAGCGAATGCATGGATAAGTAAATGCAGGGGCACAAGTTCAAATAGCGAGTTTCAAACATCTGAGAGACCTTAAAAGTAAAGTGCCTACCACCCAGGAGCTTCTCCATTAGCACAAAGCATCTCAGTTTTCAGAATTTAAGGGAAAAAAGAATGCCTACTTGTGCCAGAGACTTCTCAATTATTAATTAATCCTCACGACAACCATAGCAAATGTGTCTTCTTATCTTCCTTTACTAAGGAGAAAACTGGAGGTTAGCATAGCCCGATCAAAATTTCACAAAGGTGGGATTTGAAACCAGATCTCTCCCAGATTGTGCTTTCCCCCTCCAGGATGCTATTTTCTTGAGAAAATTAGCTACTGCCTTCATCTCCTTCCCCTCCTCCTCCTCCTCTTCCTCATCCTTCTCTTTCACCTTCTCTTTCTTTTAATATTTTGATGACTGGACATGCTGCCTTTTATGGAGAAAGTATCTGTCTCTTAGGAATATCTTTACATCATAGACAAACAAATTTAGAATAGTCACACTCTCCATGTGAAGGGCTGATAGCCTAGCCATATAGATATTTTTATCTTACACTTTAAACAAATACCATACTGATGGAAATAAGACAAGGAAAGAAGAACATTCACTGCTCCAGGAAATACGTAACCCCCGGGCAAAGAGCAACAATTCAGGGGGACTGTCTGGGGGTCGATCATTCTGAGAATCAGTGCATTTCTCAGAGTTTCTGGAGAAGAGAAAGAAAAAGTGTTATATTACCTAATTCCTTTCTGCAGTTTTTACTGGACAGATTCCTTACTTCCTGCCTGAAATGGTTATGAGGTGTTGCCATGAAGAATGAAAGATTGTGATGTCTCCCATGCAAGGGCAGGGCCAACGGAGGCAGAGGGGAGGTGCTTTGCTCTGTGTTCTCCCTGTAGCATATGTCATGGTTAAAGCACTCAGGGATAAAAGACTACTGTATGTATAAATTATTATCATTATTGCAGGAACCGGGATGGATCATTACATTTTCAGGATGCCTGAAAGCCCTGAGAAACTGGAATTTGTGATGAAAAGTGGCTTGTCAGAGCTTTGAAAGCCAGTGAGGGACTTAGGGATAGTTAGGGAGATACCAGAAGACGTTGAAGAGGCGCAGAGGTGTGCGGGTGTGCATGGGTGCATGTATACACGTGTGTACGTGCACGTAAGCATTGTGTGCATGCATGTGTGTGCAAGTATACGTGTGTGTCTGTGTGCATGCTTGTGTGTGTGTGTGTTCCTAAGACCAAATGCTATAGGGCATGAGGTCAGAATTGTGGTGAGGAAATTAAAGTGGAGGGGCAGCATAACTACTTCTGGAAATGCTGCTGCCCCAGGGCATTTAGGACAGATGTGGTTCAGAGAAAGGATTGTCAGATGGGCCTTTGGCGCCTAAATCTTCCTTAGAAAAGTTAGTGAATTATCTAGCTCTTTCAAGGGGAACAAAATAAACGCTTTCCTATGAATCCCCCATACGAAGCTAAAGATAGGGCTACTTTTGACCTGAATTTTCCCAGATAATCTTCTTTGAGATCTCCCTTCCATCCCAAGAATGGAAGAACTAGCAAGAAATATTTGCGTTTGTATTGTGGTTTCAACCAAGAAGTGAGATCGCTAGTGAGAGAAAGTTTTATTTAAATACAAACAATGTTGATAAACTTCAGTTCTAGTACAGCCACGTGTCCCACTTCATCACCCCAAAGCAATCAAGTAGAAAGCTCCTCTGAACAAGACAGAGAAAGAGAACTAGCTTTGGCTTGGGATTACTGTACTGTCCTCTGCTGTGCATTACCACATGAGTGCCCAGTCTTTCCTCAAGGGTCCCAGATGTTGGTGGGAGGAGTCCAGTCTATTGATCTCACTTTCTGTGTTAGCAGATAAGGTGTCCATTGGTGGTCTTCATGGATCTAACCATTCTTGTGTCTTATCTTCATGTGTCTTTCTTGTATCATATCTTCTTTTCATCTGAAAAGGCTTCTATCTGGAGTTTTATCCCCTTGCTATCCAAGAAACACAAACTCAAACTCACTTTATTTTTTAATTAATCATTTTGAGGGCCATTCGTCAACAAAATATGTGATGGGTGGTGTTTTTCTTTGTCACCGCCAACCCTCTCCCACACAAATGTACACTTCCTTGAAGAAAGTCTGATGCCAGAAAGTAGGGGGGAATGTAAGATGGGCGCCTTTTATGGGTCCACGGAGGAAGACAATGAAGTTTAGTGGGTACACCTGACCACACGATCATATGGCCTTGGCTCAGGCCCTGCTCTGCTACTGCTTGGTTTAGAAATCTTCATCAGGTCACTTCACTCATCTGGGCTTCAGGTTCTTTTAAGGTTAGACTCACTAACCTCTAAGGCTCTGTCTTGCTCCATAATTCTCTAAATCACGTAATTCTCTAAATCATACAGTTTTGCAGCCATCTCCATGATGTGCAAAGCCAGGCTCATCATTGCCCTCATATGACTGGCTGAGACATTTCAGGTGGGTAAAAAAAAAAAGGACCAGGCAGAACTAATTTGAACAAACTTTTTGATTGTTTCTGGCTTTCTTAGCAATGTATCTTCCTAAGGAAAGGGTGTTGGTAATCACCTAGACTTCCCTTTCCCCAAACAGGACTTCCTTAAGCATGTCAGAACTTTCGACTTATTGGCTCCCCATAAAATTAACATTATCCTTCCCCAGATTATTTTTGAATATACCTTGCAAATAGCCAAGGAGATAAGAAAGCTTCCTTTTGCTCAAGGGGTGGACGCTAAGCTGCAAACCCATCTTAGGAACACTGAGATACAGAGCTCCTCTGCAAGGAATGACAAAGAGATTCCACAGGGTGCACCTTCTCTGCCTGGCAGGAGTGGGCTGGCTGGGTGGGGAAGGAGGATGCCTTTAGACCATGATTGAACAGCAATGTCTGCCATGGCCGGAGGAGAGAGAGGCAGTGGTACATGTGCCAGCTACATGCCGTTTCTTCCCCTTGGACAAATAATGAAGAATTTAGGCCAGACTAAGTATCAGTATCAGATCCTTCAGACTAAGAAAGGAGGAAAAACGTGGAGGGAAAAGGGATGCTTTAGGAAGAAGCACCCTGAAGGAGAGGGAAATCAGAGGACATGCATGATATTTGGCGACAAAGGGTAGAGGTCTGGGAAGCAGGCTGGTAATACAACTTAGAGCAATATTCCCAAGCAGACTGTAGCCCAGCACCTGGCATAAAGTCCTCGACAAAAGACAATGGAAAGCCCCCAAAAAAGACTCACTTTAGGAAGCTAGAAAAGCCATGTTCACCTTGAGACCAGAGAACTCAACATCTGTTGAAAGGATATCAATCTGGGAGAAAACTGTCCTTCCACTAGAGACAGGAAGAGCAGGGGCTCAGCAGACATGGGGCCATCGTAGCAGTGGAGCTGCCATTGGCCAAGTGGAGCCTATGGTAGTGGCAGTGCTTGGCAGCTGAGTGTAGGGCAATGACTCCAAGAGTTCCCAGCCTGATGAATATATCCCACCCAAAGGAAGAGTTGAATGAGCCATCAAAAGAGGTCTGGTGAAGTTGGAAAGTACAACTGAGGTGCGATGTGGAGTTATTACCTCTTGAGTGTTCCTTGAGTCTTTAACTGTCTGCAGAGCCACTATGGAGGCTGAGGAAACCAGCGCTTCAGAGCCAGCCCAAGTCTCTGGTATTGACAATTCCTCTCTTCTCCATTTGTTTGAGCCTCTGTGTGAGTGGAGCCTCTTTCCTACTGGGAGAGGATCTATTTCACACTCAAAGCCTTTTTTTTCTTTCTTCTTCTCCCCAAAGCCCCCTAGTACATACTTGTATATTCTAGCTGTGGGTCCTTCTAGCTCTGCTATGTGGGACACCACCTCAGCATGGCCTGAAGAGCAGTGCTAGCTCTGCGCCCAGGATCCAAACCAGTGAAACCCTGGGCCACCGAAGTGGAGCGTGCAAACTTAACCACTTGGCCACGGACCTGGCCCCTCAAATCCTTTCCAGCACCTCATACTCCTCTCTTATAAAGGTTTATATGGGACATATCACCTGCTTTCTTGTTCTCTTCCTGTTCTAAAAATATGCCACTAGCTTTTCTCTGCTGTTTTTCTAATGGGTCTCTCTTCTTTGATGTCAGCTATAGTGAAAAACTCTAATTCTCCTTTCATGGTTGGAGAAAATGTGAAATCAAGGACAGCTTCTGCTGTTAGGACATACTGCAAACCACCCTTTCTTGAGGGCTGCCCCTCGTGGTGGCTGCTTCCAAACTGACTCAAGAGACATCTTAGGTTTACCTAAGAGAGGGGAGTGTTGGGTCACAAGCAGGTCCTTTGAGTTTACTGCAGGATCATAGGGACACTGAGTCAGAAGAAGGTGCACCGCTAAGACTGGGTCCATCTGCCTTTATTCTGAAAAGATATTCTAATTTTCTAAAATCCTGACAGATGACCTTGTCCAAGGAGCCGTGTGCAGTATGATTTTTCATTTGGTTGATGACCCATTTTGTAAAATCGAGATAGTGTCATTTGCTGTGTTTACAGTCAGCATTAGCATGATTCACAGCTTGATTTCATTTAGAAGGTAGTGAGTGATTGCAGGGTGCCAGGCATCTCACTAATCTCTGGAGAACAGGAGATAAAAGACACAGTTCTCAGGAAGTTTCAGGTAATATATGTGTATGTATCCGTTAATGCATTTAGCTGGGCTCTGCGCTAGGCACTGATGGAGGGCAATGAGTGCAATGTAGTCTCTTCCCTAAATCACTACAGATAAATAATTTACTGCAACAAACTGCTCTGATCTGGTGGGGAGACAAATAACAGTCTTAATTCCAGTAGAGCATTGGAGAGCATTTGAGGCTACCAGGGGAGGCTGCCCTGAGGTGGTGAGCCTGCAGGGGATTGAGGATGCTGGTCCTTAAGAGCTCTGAGTTGAGAGAAGGACCCTGATATATGGCTGGCCAAGTATCTTGGTTTCTAGAATAGTCAATTCTCTCTCGTTTAAGCTGGTCCCTTTCATCCAATTAGTCTTTCCTTCCCTTTCCTGTCTGATTTCTCCTTGCATCCAGTGAAGGCATACAAAGTGTCACCTAGAGGTTATTTCTGCCCAGCCAGCCCACTTCTCTCAGGTGTCTGGAAGATTGAGTTTTGCAAAGGGCTGTTAGGCGATTTTGTGATTCTCTCTCACCCTTCCGCCTTCTGTTTTCCCCAGGCAGATCTCCGCTCTGTTAGAAGTAAAGGCACAGAGTTGGGAACTACAGCATCTAATTTTCAAGGAAAGAGTTGTTGGAGGATCGCTCCTCACAGTGGCTAATAAGTATTTGTCTGTGGCATCACTTCAGAAAGCCCTGGTATCTCTGAGTTTATATAGGAGATTTCGATCAATCTAGATTTTATTCTGGTTTTGGCTCGAAGACAACAATCCCATTGGTCTGTTGTGTCTAATGACTAGAGTTTTATTTCTGTTGTTACTGCTTTTGGACATTTCTTGGGAGTTTGATACTGTTATCTGAGTATTTTTATTGTGGCTGACAAGCATTTGTATTGGTCTATCTGGAAAAGTACTTCCCTGTTTGAATCTTATTTTTCTCAGTGTACAGGGTTTATTGTTTTTGAACCTCCTGTTTCTACTGTGAGCTAAATTGTTTCTTGAAGCACAAGGAATTGGGATAGGAACTCATTTTGCTTAGTATTGAGGTCGTTTGTTGGACAGCATTGTTTTTCAGGGCAGATTCAATCTGGTCTAACAGACATATTCAGATCATAGCCCCCAATTTTCCTATAATGGGCATACATTCCATCTCCTGATCTCTGGTTTTAACATGCCCTTGTATGAGTGAGTTGAAAAAGTAGTTATGCCAGAGTCTTATAAAAGAACACCTGGGTCAAATCCCCTCATAGTTAACACAGTACATGTGAATGTGGGGCCAGGAGTTGAGATGGGGGAGCCAGCCCAGTGATTGCATTCAAACATTGATTCACTCCTTTTTATGATGGGGAAGCCTTCTGTGACTTTCTGCTAGGTGACCACGTTTTATTTTGTTTCAGCAAATCAAAACAGCAGATTGTAAATAGAGGGAGTTTCAAGGTGAATAGGGTAGAAATTTGACCATTTTTATACGAACAAATGCTACTGTGTGAATAACACGTTAAGAAAATGTCTGAGGGCCGGCCCGGTGTCACAGTGGTTAAGTTCCCACATTCCGCTTTGGCAGCCCGGGGTTCACCGGTTTGGATCCCGGGTGCAGACATGGCACCAGTTGGCAAGCCATGCTGTGGTAGGCACCCCACATATAAAGTAGAGGAGGATGTTAGCTCAGGGCCAGTCTTCCTCAGCAAAAAGAAGAGAATTGTCAGCAGATGTTAGCTCAAGGCTAGTCTTCCTCAAAAAAAAAAAAAAGAAAGAAAGAAAGAAAGAAAAAGTCTGAAACTCCACCTATAGGAAAAAAAGGTTGAAAAAGGAAACAGTCCAAAGTATTAACAATGAAGGACTATGGATGATATATTCTCTACTATTTTCCGTTTTCAAAACTTTCTTTTATGTACGTAGGTTGTGTTTTTCGAATAATATATGCATAGACATTTGTTAATTCATTTAGTTGGGCTCCAGGCTAGGCACCAATAATAAGGTGAGGAAGAGACATGATCTTTCACAGAATTGTTACCAATAAACAATTCACTATAACAAAATACTATAATTAATATATGAAAATGCTTATGAGAGTCCAAGCGATAAAAAGACAGAAGAGCTCTGCATATATTTTGTTACGTTTATCCCTAAGTATTTCATGTTTTGGATGTTATGGTAAAATGGAATTATAATTTTTATTTCATTTTATAGTTATTCTTTGCTAGCATACAGATGCAATTGATTTTGAATATTGACCTTGAATCTTTGACCTTGATAAATTCATTTATTAGACCTAGCAACTATTTTTTTGGTAAAGTCTTTAGGATTTTCTATGTGTATGATCATAGAATCATCAAATAAAGACATATTTCCTTCTTTCTTATATATATGTACATATATATGTATATGAATGACTAATAAGCACACGAAAAGATGCTCAACATCACTGGTTATCACAATGAGGTGTCACCATATGACCTTTAAAATGGCTAAACTAAAAAAGATCGACAATAGCAAGTTTGGGGGAGGATCTGGGACAACTGAAGTTCTCATATGCTGTTGGTGGGAATGGAAAATGTTGCAATCAATTTTATATCTTTTCATTCATTATTGCAATGTCTAGGAGCTCAAGTACAATGGTAAATTGAAGTGGGGAGAAGACATCCCTACCTGTTCCCGATTTTAATGGAAGGCATTCAGTTCTTTACCCTGAAGTATGATGATGATGTTATCTGTGAGTTTTTTATTGCTATGCTTAATCAGTGCGAGGAAGTTTTTGCCAATTACAATTATTCTCCTTTTATTAAGCTTTCTTTTGTAGTTTTCATTATGAATAGATGTTGAAATTTGCCAAACACTTCCTGTGCATCTATTGAGGTGATCATTTTTTTTGCTTTATTTTTTAAAATAATTGACTGATTATTGAATGTTAAACCAGGCTTTAAGTCCCATTTGCTCAAAAAGTATTCTCTTTTTATATTTTGTTGTATTTGTTTGGTACATTTTGTTAAGAATTTTCTGTGTCTATATCTTGAGGGATATTGATTTGTAGTTTCATTTTTTTGTAAGTTTCCAGCCTGGTTTTAGTACCAGAGTAATGCTGGCTAACAAAAAAAATGAGCTGAGAAGTATTTTTTGAAGGAGTTTATGTAAAATTTGTATTATTTCTTCCTCAAATAATTGATACAATTCACCATTGAAGCCATCGGGAGCTGGAAAATTCTTCGTGGGAACGTTTTCATAATTAATTAAAAAAAATTTTTTTAGACACAGAGCTATTCGAATTTTCTACTTCTTGTCTCCATTCTGGAAATTTGTATCTTTCAAGAAATTTTTCCATTTCATCTACATTGTTGAAATTATTGGCATAAAATTGTTCATGATATTTCCTTATGATCATTTCAATATTTGTAGGAACTGTAGTGATGTCTTCTTTTTTTTGTTACTGATATTGGTAATTTGTGTTCTTTCTTATTTTTTCCTTGATCAATCTATCTAGAATATTATTAATTTTATTGTTTCTTTCAAGGAACTAGCTTTGCTTTGTTAGTTTTCTCTGTTGTTTGTTCCTATTTCTTTGATTTTTTTCACTTTAATCTTTGTTCTTTCTTCCTTCTTCCTTTGCATAGAATTTGCTCTTCCTTTTCCAGCTTCCTAAACTGGAAGCTTCAGTTGTTGATTTTACACTTTTCTTCTTTTCTACTATAAGCATTTAAAGCTATACACTTTTCTCTAAGCAGAACTTTTGCTACATTCTGCAAATTTTGATATGTGGTGCTTCATTCTTTAATTCAAAATATTTTTTTAATTTTTCTCATGATTTCTACTTTTCCTCAAGAATTATTTAGAAGTGAATTATTTAATTTCAAATATCTTGAATTTTCTTGAGAATTTATTGTTGTTGAGTTATAATTAAATCTTATTGTAGTCAGATAGAGCTGTCTGTGAGATCACAATCTTTGAAATATGTGAAGACTTGTTTTAGTCAGCATATCCTTTACCTTTGTGAACCTGCTATATGAGTTTAAAAGAATGTATATTCTGCATTTGTTGGACATAGTGTTCTAGAAATCACAATTAGGTAAAAGTGGTTGATAGTTTCATTTAGCTCTTCTAGATTCTCAATGATTTTTTTTTTTCGTCTAGCTAGTCTATTAATTACTGAGAAGTATGTTAAAGCCTCTAACTGTCATTATGGATTTGTCTATTTCTCTGTCAATATTTATTTGATTGTATTGAAGCTCTGTTATTAGATACATAAATATTTATAATCATGATATTTTCTTGACTTCTTGTTTTGCCATTATGAAGTGCCCTTCTTTATATCTATTAATATACCTTAACTGGAAGTCTATTTTCCTTGCTAGTAATATAGCCACTTCCATTTTCTTCTACTTACTGTTAGCATGGTACATCTTTTTGAACTGATTTACTGTTAACTTGTTTGTTCCTATGTATTTAAAGAATATCTCTTATAGACAGCATATAATTGGTTTTTGCTTTTCTATTCAATCTGAAAATCATGCCCTTTGGAATATTTAATCAATTTGTATTTGGTGCAGTTATTGAAATACTTGACTTTAGGTCTACCATTTTGCTATTTATTTTCTTTGTCTCATTTCATCTATTTTGTCTGTTTCTTCCTCTCGCCTAGCTTTTTTGTGTTAAATAATTTTTAATATTTTGCTTTAATTCCTCTGTTGACTGTCTAGCTATCAAACTAATTCTTGCATTTTTATAGTAGTTGTTGTAGGGGTTACAACATACATCTTTAACTTATCCCAATTCATTTACAGTTCATATTGAATTCCTTTAAGTAATGCATAGTAATCTTTCAAGAGTATATTTTCATTTTTGTGGCCCTCTCACCATTCCTAGTGTTATTGTTGTCATGTGAATATGACATCAATATATGTTTTCAACTCAACAATATAGTTTTATCAATTTTGCTTAAACTGCCAAATGTCCTAAGAAATGGAGAGAACAAAAGAAAAAGTGAGTGTGTATGTGTGTGTGTGCATATTTAGTTCTTTGAATTTATCCACATATTTTCCATTTGTGGTGCTATCATTTCTTCCTGTAAATCTGAGTAGCCCTCTGATGTCATTTCCTGTTCAGCCTCAAAAACTTCCCTTCATATTTCTAATAGCACAGTTCTGCTGACAATGAATTATCTTAGTTTTGTTTATCTGACAATTCCTTAATTTCTCTTTCATTTATGAAGGATAAATTTTTGGATACATAATTCTTGGCTGCCAGTTTTTTTTCTCTCTTCAGCAGTGAAATATGCGATTCTAATTTCTTGTGGCCTTCATTATTTTGATGTGAAGTCAGCCATTAATCACATCATTATCTCCTCTATATAACATGTCATCTTTCCCTAACTGCTTTAATGATTTTCTCTTTATCTTTGATCTTCAGCTTTTGACTATGATGGTTTATTCTTCCTGGGCTTTGCTGGGTTTCCTGGAGTTGTATGTTAATTTTTTCCACAAAACTTGTGAAGTTTTAGGCCATCATTTATTTTAAAACTTTTCCTGCTCCTTTCTCTCCCCTCCTCTTCTATCATTCCAATTTGAAATCATTCCAGTTTCTGTTTTGTATCTCTTGATAGTTTCCTATTTATCTCTGATACTCTATTATTCTTCAATCTTTTTTTCTTTGTTCTTCAGATTGGATAATTCCTATTAATCTCTTTTTAAATTCATTGATTTTTTTCCTCCTGACACTGCAGTCTGCCTTTAAACTCATCTAATAAATGTTTCCTTTCAGTTTTTGTGTTTTTGAGCTCTAGAATTTCCATTTTTTATAGTTCTCATTTCCCTACTTAGATTTCCCAACTGCTCATTCATTCAGACCATTTTCCTTGAATTCTCTGAACATTTTGTAATAGCTGGTTTGAAGTCTAATTGGGCTAACATCTGGGCCCAATTGGAGTCAGTTTTTATTGGCTTTCCTGAGTTTGGGTCACATTTTTCTGTTTCTTTGCATGTTCAGTAATTTTTGTTTGAAAAGTGGACATTGTAGAAAATACAGTGTAATGACTCTGGCTTCTGTCATATTATTCTGAGTATTTTTGTTACTGTTGTTGTCATTGTTGTTTTATTAGGCAGTTAATTTGCTTGGAGTCAAACTGAAAACTTTGTCTCCCCTGTGGTGTGTAGTTATTGATATCTCTTTTCTATTCTTATGACTTCCAGCTGTTGAAAATTCAGAGAATTCACCTGGTACAGCTCTCTTTAAAGGTTAGATTCCTTTCTGGCCATTCCCCGCTTTTTTGATGTCTCTGTCAGATTCTTCCCTACAGATGCATACCTTAGTGGTCAGCAGTGATTTGGACAAAATTTATACTCGGATTTTTGAACTTCATTCCTTTCGCCATTCTCTTGCTCACAGATTCCCTCTTAAAAATTCCCCTGTACTCTGTTGCCTGGACCTTGAGCCTGGTGACTGAGTGATGTTTTCCTTTGCCCTAGCCAGGGTGGTTGGGGAACATCTTCCGGCAAGATAACCGCAAAATCACAATTCTTATTCCTTCTAGTTCCTTTTTTGTTTTTTAGATTGGCCCTGAGCCAACATCCATTGCCAATCTTCCTCTTTTCTTCCTTTTCCTTCTTCTCCCCAAAGCCCCTAAATACTCAGCTTCACACTCTAGTTGTAAGTACTTCCAGCTCTGCCATGTGGACGCTGCCTCACCGTGGCCCTATGAGCAGTGCCATGTCTACCCCTGGGATCTGAACTCCCAAAACCTTGAGCTGCCGAAGCAGAGTGCACAAACTTAATCACTCAGCCATGGAGCCGGCCCCTTGGTTCCAATTTTTTAAAACTAAACTCTCTTCTGGCTTCTTTCTGCTTTTGGACGTTTTCTTGTTTCTATAAGTAATTATTTTTTATATTTTGTACAGATTTTCTAATTATCATCTATGGGAATGTTCATGTATCCATTCCACTCTTCTGTCATTGCTAGAAATGCTTGTGTTTACGTCTTTAGTCTTTTTCTTCTTTATGGCAGTGTAGGCTCCATGAGGGCAGGTAAGTCCTTTGTTTATTGCTGTCTATGCAGGATTTAGCACAAAATAAGTGCATAATAAATATTTGTTATATGAGTAAATAGAAATTCAGACTGCAACTGCAATCAGACAATTGATTGCTCAGGTCTGTATTCACAAATATTTGCTGCTTTTCTGTAAATTCTCATAGTCCCAGTCACAGTATCTGTTCCTTGAGGAGCTAGTCCCTCTCTTTTTACAGGTTCTTTATTATTTACTGGAACAGCAAGGGAGGGGACCATGGCTATTAAGTGGAGTTTTCTTGTATGGCCAATACGAGAATAGACTATAAGCAAATCAATTTGTTTCGACTTCTACAAAGAAAAGAATATGCCACTTGTCAGTATTGCCAGTGGCCTTGGAGAGTCTCAGAGGCCATGGGCTCCCAAATATGAGTGGATGGTGGCTTGACAACCACAAAGCATTTTGTTTCTCTCTTAAGACTTGCTTTACGCTCAGGCTCCACATACTGTCACTTCTTTGAGTGAGGAGTAAGCCTTTCCTCCAACCCTCACTTTGGACAAGGAGCTCAGCTTACAACCAACACCACAACATCTAGGCACCAACCAACTTAAGAATCACATGCATTTTCCTTAGGTCAGGTGCCCATTAAACAAACAAACCAAAAAACAGAAACCTCCCTGTATACAAGTCAGTATCTTTTAGATTGCAGCTGTTTTTTTGCTCCTCTTTGATGGTTACATTTCTATTTTGGACAAAAGACAATTATCTACTAAGTGTGCAATACCACTGGGGGCCTAGAATTAGAGGCAGTGTATCTACCTTAAATATAAGTAATTATTATTACTGTTTTGTACTTTTGGATGTGATTGCTATTTTGCTTTCTACTTTAAGGTACTCACATGAAGAGCGATATATAGGTGTTACTGGCTGCATGTTGGGAATGTTATATATTTAAACAGTTTGCAGTTAATTAAGAGTATTGACTTGGAACTAAATCAGTGGTCTCACACAACATCTGTGCTCTCCTCTTATCTGTCTATGTATTTAGATGGCATCTATCACTGTGGTGTCTAAGCACTCAGAAAACCTAATTAGGCTAATTTCAATTTCCTCTGTGAGGGAGAAGCACCTACTTCTCTTCTTCACCCTCTCTGCTAGAGTCTTCTTAAAGCGAGTCATTATTATCTCTCGGAAGAGAAAGGCAGTGGAATGAGCCTCAAGCAAGAAGCAGCATTTCACACCTTACTTGAAAGTTGGGGTTTTGGCTTCTAGAAGTGTTTTCAGCTTGTAAACAGCACCAGAAAGGCAAAAGGGCGGTCAGCGCTAAAGAGTCTGTGAAAGCGATAAAGGACGAAGGACACTGGAAATTTCCTTGCAAGCTCTGTGTTAAAGAATTTGCTGATGGATTATGCTTGGTTATGCACTCACAATGTCCTAGGCCATCACCACCTGACACATGCACAGTTTTTATTTATGAAAGAAGCATGAAGGCAGTGTTCTCTTTCCAACGGTGATCAAGTGCTGTTGTTCTCTGTCTGTGGGTCTCTGTTAACATCCCGACATCTTAATTTCTGTGTTGAGGAAAGCTGCCTGATTTCATTGGTTTTCAATGCCTTGCCTGCAGCTAGAGGTATGGATAAGGCAGCAGCAAAATCATTATGAGCTCCATTTTGCAGTTTTAACACACATGGGCTACTCTTCAGGAGTGAGTCCAAAGGAATGCATTTGTGCACAAGCAGAGAATTGCAGTCCCCAAGCAGAGCTTGTTAGGTGGAAAAGAGAAAGGATCCAGGATGACCAAATATGTTTGCCTGAGCTGGATCAGCAGCTCTTGTGATGGAATGTGAAGAGAAAAGAAGGAGGTAAAAAAAAATCATCGCTTCACCTCACCTCGGTCACAGATCAAGACGAATGTGGCTAACTAGTTCCCACATTTTTAACGTTAAAGTTGTTTTTTCACTCTTTGCTTGGAATCTGTGTTATTTAGAGTATCCGAGAAAGTGGTGGGAATGTTTGGCTGGGAATGCTAAGATTAAGTTCATTGAAAAAGAGGGAATTTAAACATTTACTCCTTCTGGTAAGGACAATGAAAAGGATTATGGTAGACATGAGAATTTGGGATAGAAAGATTGACCCCAGAATTGAGAGGGTGGCGGCCTTGGGGCCTGTGACTGGCCTCCAAGCTCCCCTGGTATTTGGAGAGGCTTCGTGGAGACTCTGCGTACGCTTGTCAGGATCACATTAAAGCTGTTAGTGAGTATCCAGCTTTAGAGAGATTTTACAACCTAAGGATGTGCCAAATTACGACAAGAAAGTAACTGCTGACCAAAGCCAATCCATTACCCTAACAGCTTCAAAGGCCGGGCCTCGGAGCAAGGGCGTCCTTCCAGAGCTAACATTCTGAGAGAGTGCTGAAGGTGGCGGTGCCGCAGATAGGAAGAGTGGAAATTACCACGTGTAAACGACCGTGCAGCAAGAGCGGAGCACAGTACTTCCTCTATCCCTTTTCTCAGCATCACTCAGTAACATCATAACTGGCTGAACACGCTCTAAGGAGCACCACTAAATAAATGAGTCATTTCACTGTCCTGCTCTTTAAAAGCACACAAACATGGTTTGTAGGTTTAGGCTTGGGCCTGACTCAGTGGTCACTCTGGATCTGGAAGACCCAGGCTAATTTCAAGCTTTCTTTGGTAGGGTGTCAATTCCCCTATGAGTTGCTTCTCTACCCAAAGTGCCTGTATGAATACCTTTGTCGGGCGACAGCCATCACCATTAACTGTAAAATGTTAGATAGTCCAACCCCTCTCTGCTGAGGCTCGCTGGATAATCTTCCCTGGGTCTCTGACTTTTTCATCTGGAACAGATTACACTCAGGTCCTCTGTTCTGCATGTGGGTGGCAATAGGGGCAATATTTAATCTGGGCCATAAATCTTTGGGACTACTTAATTTTCAGCTTTTCTACCTTGAAATGCGGCTGCTACTTTATGTATTTAGGTTACATAGTGCTTTTGGAGTAATTCAATGTGAATCCTTCAAGAACAAGAAAATGTATCAGATAGGTTTCTGAGGCCATGTAGGGCTGGGGGCAAAAAATAGATTCAAGATTCTATGGGGTATGAAAACACCAAACAAATGACACCTTCTTCCCCACCTGACTTCTAAAACACTTGAGCAATAAGATTAAAAGTATGACAGGAGCCAAAAATATTACCTTTCCATCAACCCTGGTGGCCTAGTGGTTAAGATTCAGTGCTCTCACCACTTAGGTCAGGTGTTCGTTTCCTAGTCAGGGAACCACATCCGTCTGTCAGTTGTCATACTGTGGCAGCTGCGTGTTTCTGAAAACTATGCCAGCTGTATTTCAAATACCAACAGGGTCACCCATGGTGGACAGGTTTCAGTGGAGCTTCCAGACTAAGACAGAGTAGGAAGAAGGACCTGGCCACCCACTGTGGAAAAAATTGGCCAACAAAACTCTATGAATTAGCAGTGGAGCATTGTCTATACTGGAAGGTGAGAGGATGGCACAAAAAAGAACAGCCAGGATTTCACTCTGCTGTACACAGGGTCTCCAGGAGTCAGAATCCACTCGATGGCACTAACGAAAAATCCTGATATGGAAGAATCCTTCTTCAGGCAGGAAGGCTTTGTAATATAGAGCCCCAGAATTAGACAGACTTTCTGAGTGGATCCTATTGGTTGGATCACCACTAGCCCCCACACATGGGAGCCTGCCCTAGAAAACTTTGGGCATGGAGAAGCAGGGAAAATGTTCTCTTCCTATGAACTACTACCTCTCATGAGCAGAAAGAGAGAAAAAGTCTGGGAAACATGCTCACTTTCTTCTTCCCAACTATTCCAAGATGGTTGATTCCACCATACTCCCAAGGGCAGAGTGGGACAGGGTGGAAAGAGGCCAGGAGTGTTATGTTTACTCCCCATAGAAGGAAACCTCAAGAACAGGAAAGAAACATTCCCTCCTAACATTAGATGGTCCTGGAGGGTACCTGGGTCTTTTCAAAGAGACCTCTTATTTGTATACCTCCCCAAGAGGAGGCAATGTTGTCTGACTCCTAACCACCCTTAGAAGTTAAGCCTAGAAGCTTGGTACCCAGGGATTATGCTAGGTCAGCTTTGATGAAATATCTTAGTCTTTCTCAGGATTTTAAAATAGCATCAGGAGAAGGCATTCAACAAACTCACCCCAGCATTATTCTTATATTTTTATTGCTGTGATGTGTTCAAAGTTATTCATTCTTTTCTGACTTCCGGAGGGCAGGATCATGGTTATCTGGGGGAGAGAAAGGAAAGCTTCAGTCTAGATTTTATCACAGTGGCAATGATCCTCTTGAAAGATGTACTCACTTATAGTGAACTTCAGGAGTCGTTTACTCATTCATTCATTCATCCATCTACTCAGTCAATTATGCATGCAGTTTTGAAATTCAGTAGAGTTTACTGACTTTTTTCTATATACCAGGCACTATATAACTGAGGCAACTCTGTTTATACTAACAGAGCTCAGTAAGGTATCAAGGTCGTCCTGGGAGACTAGGACATTATTTTGGCCAGCATCTCACCACATACTAATGTGTCCATATATCTCCTTTAGATCCTGGTATGCACTGAGCTTGGCAGTTAAGAGACATAAATATCCTGATTTGATTTCTACATATAAAGTATGTTACTTTAGACACGTACCACTTAGATATTTACATCTGTCCTCCAAAAGATTTGTACAAGAATTTTCATGGCAGTGTTATTTATAATGGCTCCAAACTTCAAACAACCCAAATGTCCATCAACAGGTTAATGCAATGGAATAATGCTCAGGAACAAAAAGGAAAAAGCGCAACTCAGATGAATCTCAAACCACTACACCATTATGTTAAGCAGAAGAAGTCATATTAGGGCTGGCCCAGTAGCATAATGGTTAAGTTTGTGTGCTCCGCTTTGGTGGCCCAGGATTTGTGGGTTTGGATACCAGGCATGGACCTACATACCACTCATCAAGCCATGCTGTGGCAGCATCCCACATAAAAAATAAAGGAAGATTGGCACAGAAGTTAGCTCAGGGACAATCTTTCTCACCAAAAAAAAAAAAAGAGAGAGAGAGAGAATCTAGATTAAAAGAGCACATGCTACTGATTCCATTTTTGTGAAGTTATAGAATAGGCAAAAATAAGTTATAGTGATAGAAATCAGAACAGTGCTTGCATGAGGCCTGGGGTGGGGAGATTAACTACAAAGGGGCACGAGGAAGCTTAGTGGGGCAGTAGAAATGTACTGTATTTTAATTGGAGTGTTTGTTACACAGCTGTATGCATTCATCAAAACTCACAAAATGATACACTTACTGCATGTGCATTTTATTATATATGAATTAGACCTTTAAAACATAAAGAAAAATATACAAAAGGTATAAACTGATCAGAGAATAAAAGCACTATCAAACATTTTAAAAACTGAAATCTATCAAAACATTTCAAATGTTTCCTGTTATTTGAACTGTACTAATTTTCACACCTTACATAAATCATGATTTGTAATCCCAAGACACAGAAAGTTTTTCTCCCTATTACCAAACTTGTGGGGAAAAAGTTTTATTACAAAAATGGGATACAATAGAAAAAATATGCTTGTGCTCAAATATTTACCTTACTAGGTAAAGAAAACTAGGACTGTCATAATTAGAGAGAACACAGTGAGTCTTTCTATGTCCACATCTATAGCTGACATTGTTTTCATGTAAATTTAAGTGGTAGTAATTGCCTTGGTATGGAAGTTTGTGAACATGTGTATGTGTGTACCAAGCAACACAGATAAATAAAAGAAAAAGCAAGAAGGAGAAGCATAATTAGCATAATTTGAAGAAGAGGATGAAATTATTTCAAGAATGTCAAATTATAATCATTTACAAAAAGAAGATATATTATTGGTTATTTTCATGTGTATTAATTGGCATTCAAGCCATCTGTATCATTTACTCATATATATTTAATGGGATCATAAATATCCCTCTGCCAGCCAGAAAAGAGCCATATATCAGGAGAGATTACAATCTTGGGGCTATCATTCACTTGGTATTAAAGGCTGAGCATTTTCTTGAGGTTGTTAGAGTTTTATTTTAAACTTCTTTTATAGTAACATACAATAGCATATAAAACACATTGTTTCAATGGATTTTTAAAGCCCCCTACAAAAAATCCTCTGTAAGTATAGTGAATGCTTATCTATGATGACGTCTATTCATAAGCTGTAGTAAGTTTTTGAGCTTTTAATAATATACTTTGTTCTAGAATGCTGGTCAAATTTCAGTCGACCTAGAAATAAAAATGGAAATTGTTGTGAACCCGTTCAGCTTCTATGTCACAACTTTTTTCTCCAGTAGTTGTGCACACATTTCCTGGAATTCACAGAAGAGTTTCAGTTCCAATATCAATGAAAGTTAGCCAACTTTCATTCTGAGAGTTGTCTCAATATGCTACAGCTATCAGCATTGCCTGAACAGAACTACCAAAAGTGCTTTGAAATGAAATTGTATGTTAAAAGAAAAGCAGAATGTGACTTGGTTGGTTTCAGCTCAGCCTGGGAGTGGTCAAGCTGACCCTGGGCCACCTGACCTCATCCTGGCTTCTGGGACTTCTCAGTGCCCTGTAATCTCCATGTAGGTCTTCTGTGTTGCTAGGATCTTCATGGTCTCACGGAGGACTGCCGATTAGCTTACATCATAGCAGACAAGGTTAACTACTGTCACATTCGGAAGCAGAGATGAAAATTTCTTTAAGCAGAATGAACGTATGGATTTAATCACATTCTCCCATTGTCTGGAATAATTTGTTCAAGCGTATGCTTACTGTCCTCTGATCAGCGAAGGCGACCTTCCGTTACAGACCACCATTTTCAACAACTGGCAGAAACAGGGGCCGTTATTCCTTTGCTCTGACTACAGAGAATCCATTGGTCTTGTGTGTACAGTTTCTAATAACCACCTTTGTCTCAAAGTGAGTTGGAATCTGTGTCTTTAAGAATGAGGACTGTTTCAGATTTGATGAGAAGAATAGAACGACCTCTGACTTCTGATGTAGAACTCTGAGTTCAGTTAGTGGTTCGATGTGACTGGCTGAGATTGGATTGCTTCTCAACCCTGCCTGTACCTTGGAATCTCCTGGGGAGCTTTTAAAAAATTACTGATGTCCAGGCCCCACCCCCAGAGAACTCGTTTAATTGGTCCAGGGTGGAGCTTGGGCACTAGTAATTTTTTAAAAGCTCCCCAGGTGATCTTAATGTATACCAGGGTTGAAAACTACTGCTTTACAGTGAAATAGTTTCAGTCATATAGCAGCAGCAAAAAGGGGGGCCTGGGACTGAGTGTGGCAACGAACAGAAATGTTTGTGCAGCTTCTATAACTCTAGCAAACACCCACAGCGAGGTTCTGGAGGTGCAAACATGAATCAGGCAGGGCTCTGCCCCCAGGGGCTCATGGACGGTGAAGGAGGAAGACTCATAACTCACGACTAGAGTAGAGGGTGGTAAGTGCCCTCCGAGCAGGGGTGGGAAGGGAGGTGAGGCTTTGTCCTTAAGTGAGAGGGGAATGAAACGTCCCTGGGTATTATCTAAGCCAAGGTTGAAAGAATCACTCTTACTTAGTTGAATCACACCTTAAACACCTGGGCTTACATTATTCATTCATGTCGTCTTCACAACCTCCCTGGGAAGAAGGCATGGCCTTGTTGTGGACTACATGTTGAAATCCTAACCCCCAATGGGATGGGATTAGGAAATGGGACTTTTGGGTGTTAATTAGGGTAGACAGATTCCTAAGAGTGGAGTCCTCATGATAACATTAGTATCCTTATAAGAAGAGGAAGAGACTAGAGCTCGCTCCCTGCCATGTGAGGACACAGCAAGACAGCAGTCTGTAAGCCAGGAAGAGGGCCCTCACCAGAACCCCACCATGCTGGCACCTTGATCTTGGACTTCCAGCCTCCAGAACTGTGAGAAAAAATTTCTGTTGTTTAAGCCACATATTCAACAGATGAGGCTGTGGAAATACAGAGATGTTGAGGATTTGGCCTACAATCACAGCATCAGAGGCAAAGACAGTAATAATCCTAACAGGCATTGGCTAGATGCTTCATATTGCATGGCCTCACTCAGTCCTCACTGCACAACCCTTTAAAATAAGTAGTCACTACGTTTTATAGATGCATACACTGAGGCTCAATCTCATGAAGTATCTTGCCCAAGAGCAAGTTACTGCCTATTAATTGCTAAAGCAGGGTGTATTCATCTCCAATTGCTGCTGTAACGAATTACCACAAACTTCGTGGCTTAACACAACACAAATGCATTGTCTTACACTCCAGGGAGGTCAGGAGCGTTGGGCTGGGTTGGCAGGGCTGGTTTCTTTTGGAGGCTCTAGGGGAGAATTTATTTCCTTGACTTTTCCAGCTTCTACAGGCTGCCTACATTCCTTGGCTCATGGCCTCTTCCTCCATCTTCAAAGCCAGCAGCATAACACCTTCAAATCGCTCATCTCTCACGGACCTGCTTCCATCGTCACATCTCCTCCTCTGACTCTGACTCCCCCGCCCTCTCTTTCCCTTATAAGGACTCTCGTGATTAGGTAGGACTCACCTAAATAATCTGAAATAATCTCAAGCTTTTTAATTTAGTCACATCTGCAAAGTTCCTTTCACCATGTAGGGTAATATACTCACAGGTTCTAGAGGTTAGGATGTGTTCGTCCTTGTGTAGGGGGAAATCATTCTCCCTACCCCACAGGGACAAACTCAAACCCAGGTCTGACTCCAAAGCCCTTATTCCCTGCATGATAGTCCTTGTCTCCTTTTCCAAAACACACCCCTAGAAATGAGATCTCTTGACTTCCCCAGAATGGAATATTTCCCCTTTCCAATACTGTTTGATTCTTTCATGCAAATATTTCATGGCCTGAACTATTGGGATAATTGTCTCAGTGCCCCCTTTCATCAAGAATGTGGTACATATATGTTCTGATGATTGAAAGTGCTGGGGAAGAAGCCGGAGCTAACACACAAAGTTTTGCAACTAAGATAAAAAAACGTTTGAAGTCTTTAAAAGGGGATAGACTTGTTCTTGGCCTTCATTATGGCAAATACACATACATTTCTATCAATATTTATCCAGTGCTGCTTGGACTTAGTTTTTCACTAATGATCCAGAATGTCTCTTCTCACTGCATCTCCCTAAAGTTCAGAAATTGCATCTCTCATGTTTGGGTTGTTTTCTACGACTCTGGCTGAATGACATCTGTGACCTTTTTTCTGAAGTTGAAGGTTTAAAACAAGGGGACAGGTTGAAGACTAAACCTGCCTTCTGATACTGTTGCACCTTCTCAGCCCAACTCCCTGATCTTCACTGAGAAGAAGCCAGAGCTCATTTGAATCAATGCAGAAGGAGAACTTTTTCCCACTGCCAAAACGGGAGTTATAATATTTATAAGAACATTAAATACATTTTTCATGACTATCAGTAATACGTTCTTGGACTTTCCCAATGCAGACCTTGAAGGAGTGGATTTAGTTGAGACTACTTTAGACAATATTAAAAGTAACCTGAGTTTAATTGAATACATGTGTAACATAATACTCAACAGCAGCCATTTACCAAGGATGATTAGAAACAAATAGTGAGTTCACTGAGGTGGTCTCACCGATACTGTATTATAGTCTATTAAGTTTCTGCTTTTCATACTTACTTTGTTTCTTTCAAGACACCAAACATGGGAGAGATGAGTTTTTGTGCTTAGGCCATAGTTGGCCCTCAGCCAATGTTAGGTGGTAATAATGTGTAGGAGAGTGAGGGGTTAACAAGCACTTTAATTTTCATGTAGATTTACCTGAATCTGGAGTAGAGTTGACTGTTGGAAAGGATCAGACAGCGAGGACCGTGTATGCCGCGGCGGAGCCCTGGCCACAAGAGTGGGGAGAACTACCCCGTGGATGATGTGGAGGACTCCCTGGGGACTGCGAATGCTGCCCTGGGCAGGTCTGTATAAGCAAGTTGAGCTTCTGATTCTGTTTATTCAGCCTTGCTGTCAGTGCAGGAGCAGACTCTACCCATCTCTCACGCCATAATTAATGTGCTCCCTCTTCCAGACGATGTTTTTTGATCCCACCAAACCAAAATCTTCTCTTCCACCTCTGGATTCTCAGAGCACGTTATCTGGTTGACTTGCACTCATCTGCTTGTGCTGCCATAACAAAGGACCACAGACTGGGTGACTCAGACAATAGGACTTTATTTTCTCACAGTTCTGGAGGCTAGATATTTAGCATCAAGGTGTCAGAAGGGCTGTTTCTTCTGAAGCTTGTCTCCTTGGGTTGTAGATGGTCATCTTTTCCCTGTGTCCTCACACAGTCTTCCTTCTGTACTTGTCTCTGTCCAAATTGCCTCTTTTTATAAGGACACTTGGATTAGGGCCCTCCCTAATGACCTCATTTTAACTTCATTACTTCTTTAAAGACTCTGTCTCCAAATACGGTCACATTCTGAGGTACCAGGGGTTGGGGCCTCCACATATGAATTTGGGGGGACACCGTTCAGCCCACAACACTCTCAGGGCACTTGTCTCTTCAGCCTTGTCGTATCGTTGCTTATTTACCTGTTGTTTCTCCTGTACTCCTTGGCAAGCAAAGAAAGGAGAAGGGAGGGAGGGGGAGAGGGAGGAAGACAGAGGTTAGATTAAACAGGTGTGACACACACCGTTTAGAGGTTAAACAATCATGCAACTGAAGAAAAATAAAACCAAGGTGTTATAGAATAGGAGACTGTGGAATTGTAAATAACTGAGGAAAAGTTTTCAAACTCACCGGAGCTTCTCAACTGGAAAAAAAAAAAATGTCTGTGAGAGCACATGGACATTCTCTTAGAGAATGTCACTAGCAGATCTAAAGGGAGTAGGTTTCGTGTGATTCTGGGTGGTGCGTTCGTGTCAGAATGGAAGTGGTCTCTTTTGCCTGAAGCAGTCCCCCAAGAAGGCGTTGAGTCCTGAGAAGGCTGTGAGACTGGTCCCCGCGCTCTCCAGCACCCCTCGTGCTTCCTGCCTTTGTTCTGCGCTCTCTGGAGGCCCTGAGCAAAGCAGGACGTTTTGTTGCTTCATCCAACTGTGCAGTCCTGTGATGTGGGCCTCTCCAAGTCACCCTGCTCAGCCGGGCAGTGTTTCAAGGGATCAGGAAACCGTTTTCCATCCCAGGAGCCAGCCTCCAAGTTAGAAAGTTCTGTGGTTTGGTTTGGATTTCGCTCATCCCTACAGAGGACTTGGTCTGCCAATCTCTACATACATGTCAGCATAAATAGCAACAGATGTACCTTCAACATGTAAAATCTCCATAAAATATAACAAACTCTGTTTTTCCATTTGGGATGAGTCATTAACCATATGTTTGTGATCCTCTTTCATTTGCAGATCTGAGGCACACATTTCACCTTGCAGGAGACCAAGAGCTATTTCTTTTTAGGAGGTTCCTTCCTGTCTCTAGAATTGATTCAGCAACGCCTTGGTCTCTTTCTGTGGGGTATCTTGAAGCAGCCCGTGGAAAATGCATGGAATTTTCTTTATGTGAGCTGCGTGGCGTGCCTCGGCTCTGCCCTTGGAACTGTTCTTGGCCAGAATATTTGAAAACCCGCTCTGCTGCTCGGCGTACTGCTCATGTGACTGTCAGTGGCTGGGCGCTTGCAATGGAATATGCTGATTTCAGGAGAGTTTGCTTGGTTTCTCATACTTCAGAGAGAGAAATGTGGTGCCTGGCAAGGCTGCAGGCAGGGAAGACAGGAGGTGAGTAATTAGTGGATGTCATAGTGCAGAGAGAGTAGGAGGGTCTTTGTTTGTTTTTGTCTTGTGTGAAAGAGTTGTTTGAAAGTCCTTTTTGTGCGTAGGTCTCTGAAAGTAAGCTGTCCTTTTAGGAGGAATTTTGCCTCCTATCAAAGTTAGTGTTTTCTGAGAATTTACATTTTTCTCTTCCAAAAGACAGATTAAACTTTTTATTGTGAAAGATTTTGAAAATACACAGAATAAGGAATATATGAACCCTCATATGCTCATCACGCAGATTCAATAATTATTAACATTTTGCCACAGTTGCCTTATTTATTCTATTTTCTCTTTCCTTTTTCTTTCTTTGTTTGTTCCTTTAAAGTATGTAAGAAAACTGTGACATCATGTCAGATGATTTCTGACCCTTATGCATAAGGAATTTCAACCTTATGCATCTCCAAATAAAGACATTTTCTTACAAATATAATGTTATTTTCACAACTAATGAAATTAACAATAATACCTTAATATCATCTAATGCCAAGTCTGTATTCGAATTTCCTGGATTATCTCAAATACATCATTTTACAGCTGGTTTGTTCAAATCCAGATCTAATCAATGTCCACATGATGCATTTGGGTGTTTTGTCTCCTAAGTTTACTCTTTTATTCTCAAATAGTCCCCTTGTGCTTGGGGGGGGATTTCCCCAAAAGCAGACATTATGATAAGGACTTCGGTGCAGGTATTTTGAGGGGAGGTGATGGGAGGAAGCAAGAATGAGAGAATAGGAAAAGCAAGATGGGAAAGGTCAAGAGAAGATGCAGTGGTGAGCAGGTTCTCGCTGGCCTAGGGGTTAATTCTGCAGGGGATGCTTGAGGGAACTGCGTAGCATGCATCGCAGAGTTGCCTTCCCAGAGGTCTCCCCAGACTCTCATGCCTCATTGGTTACTTCTGGACTGCCTTGCTCACAGGCTGAATGGGCTCCTGTGATACCAGAAGAAGGCCTGAGACCGAGACGCAAAGAGCTCCAGTGACCCTGGTGGACACTGCCAGCATGGGCAGGAATGGCCCACTGTGGCTGCTGGGAACTCACCTGGGGTGTTCTTATTTTTGATGCCATTGACTTGTCCTGCAAAATGTCCCACATTCTAGACTTGACCCATTGTTTTCTTGTTGATGTCTTAACTGGTCCCCGCTGCCCGCTATTTCCTGTGCACTGGAAGTTAGATCTAAAGGCTCATTGGAGTCTGTTTCCATTTTTTTTCAGCAAGAGTTCTTCATAGTTGGTGTTCTTTCTATAGATTTGATGGAGAAGTTCCCGGGTAGTTTACATCAAGGAGAGTGAGCTCTTACTTCGCCTTGGCTGCCCCATACAGCAGCAGGGACCTTGGAGACTTCAGGTCCAGCTTCTTATGTTATGAGAAAGGAAATGATGACTAGAGAGATCATTGACTATCTCTCCTGCCACATGTTCCTTTCACACGTATTTCACATATTTAGTAACCTCCGGCAATCTCTTCCCTGCCCCAGACATGCCACTGAAGCTTCCTCCTCTATTCCACCTACATCAGTGGCCTCCCTGTTGTGTAAATCCTATGGGCTCCTCTCAGTTCCCATTCTATAGGCTATCTCTGCAGCATTTAATATTAATAACCACACTATCCTCTCAAAATACTTGCTTTGCTCATCTTCTCTGATCTCATTCTCCAATCTTTCTGATCAGTCCCCATCAATCACATCCATTTGCCTCTAAAATGTAAGCATTTCCCAAGATTTGAGAAATACCTATCAGATATGCTACAATATAAAGGAAAATTCCATGTCAAATTCAAAAAGGATTCCAGGAGTCAATATGTAATTCCTGTACTTGTGAGAATGGCTGAAAATTAAGGGAAGTGGGTAGAGACAATTCTGTCAGTTCCTGATAATGTTTCTCAACTTGGAAAGATGGGAACAGAGACGGGAGTGGGCTACGGAAAAGATGGGACCACATTACCAAGAGTCCATTCTCTCCCTATGGATCAACAGAGGGTACCAATCTGATGGAACCTCAGTGTTCACTGGCTCCACGTGGTTTTTTTCAAGCTTGAGAGAATGATCTAGAAGCAAGATTAATAAAGATGAAAAATTTGAGAGAATCTTCTAGGAAACAACATTACAACCATAGATCAGCAGCAACAAACGTTAGTCATTGAGTTGAGAAAATATCTGACCAACCAAACAACATGCTTAGGTGCTAGGTCTCAGGATAACCAAGTTCCCACTCACACTATAGTTGGTAAACAAACAGAAACCTCAGGGCCCCCTCTTACCTCCAAGTGCTGGCCCCATTGAAGGAGTTTCTATTTATGTCTATCAAAATTCAATACACAAAGTTGTCCATGTATCTTAGCTCCTTCTCTACTTCCTCAGGAAAATGAAGTGACACTTTAATCTACAACATCCAGCCCCCCATCTTATATCTTATGGAATGAGGATTTAGGAGATTCAGCCTCTCTCTGTTGATGGTAACTTCAGAGCTCCAAGGACGAATCTCCACTCAAAGGCAAGAACACAGAATAAAAACAGACGCTTTCGACCTAGAAAAATTATACAATGAAAAGGGAGAAAATGAACCTAATATGCAAAAAAAATATGAGAGATAAAAAAACGTAATTTGAAGTAAATTTTACAGCAGAAGACACACACAAAAAGTATACAACTCCATCATGCTCCTAAGAAAAGGAAAGGAAAAGTGAACTTATCAAACAAGAAATGGGAGAAGATAACAAAATGAAAAGGGACCTGGACAGGTAAGTAAAAAACCAAGGAGAAAAATAATGTTATTATAGAACTAAAACTATAGTAAAAGTATCACAACAGAATTGATGCTAGAAAAATTGAATGAGTAGAGAATCATCTTGAGAAAATCACTCAGAATGAAGAGAGAAGGACAAAGGAAAGAAAATAATTAGAGCAAAGATGATAGCTGTGGAAATCCAATAATGAAGACTCAACAGATAGTTTGTGGGCCCGAAGAAGTCAACAATGATAAACAAAAACACAAAAAGAGGCATATGCAGTTTGCAAAGGCTCACTATAGCAGGTAAAATGGATAAAATTTTTTCTCTTTTTCATTTGAGCAAAGGTACAAAACTTTAAGGACAAAAAGAAAAACAATCCTTCAAATCAGTATAGTACTGCTGCAGACTGCAGTCACATCATCTGGGTTCAAACTGCGTGCTCAAATGTTGGACAGACAGTATACAGTTTAGAAGATTATCCCACGGTGGTGTGTGAAAATCCACGCCAAAGTACTTAGTCTGTTGCCTGCCGTATAATGTACTCGGCAAATGCCATCTGTTATTCCAAACGTTTAGCTAGAGGAAACATGTAACCAACAATAGAAATCATCAAGTCCAGAATTCACATTAGCAGTACTAGAGAATCTTAAGGAGGAAAATTTGTAGCCAAGTATTCCATAAATAGTCAAGCTATTATTTTTGTAAAGGTAAAAGATATGCATACTCGAAAGAGCAAGAATTTGGGACGTAGATCACCAATGAACAATTCATGGAAAAGGTCAGTTGCAGTAGTATCCCAACAACAGAAAAGATGAACCAAAGAGAATAGGGAAGTTGTGGTATTAAAGAACTCTTAGCGAATATGGATCAAGTAATTCTTTTCTTCTTAAACCCTGGGAGATTCTGAGGAAAACAAGGACCTTCTCAGAAAAGAATGTACATACATATACAATAGAAGTGTACATAATATTTCAGGTTATTTAGAAATCTATAGGAATTAATCCATGGGCTCCTTTGGAATCCTGATAGATGATAGATCCTGTTGTAAATATGAATCTAAGTTTAAGTAAGTGTGATCACTGTGATTACAAAACAAAAATTAAATGCTAAATTTTAAGTATTAAATCTCTAGATATACAGATACATATAGATATAGAGAGATATTTATCTATATGTATGATATAAATTAATAATTTGAATATAATGGATATGGATAAGAACTTCACAGCAAACAGAACACACACACACCTGCACATATACATACACACATCAGGAAGTGAAGGAAGTCAGTGGCAAGAAGAAAAATGCACGTGTGTAAATTTCTGCATTTTTCCCATTTTTTTCAGGGAATAGATGAAAAAATATGGCAATTTTGATAGATTTGAGCAAGTATATCAAGACATAAAAGTAACAAAAAATACAAAGTACACAAAAACACAAAATATACACATTCTAAATAGTAAGAACACATTAAATAAATACAAAGTATTATAGATTAATCAAACATGGCAAAATTCAAATAATTGGTGTATCTAGGCAGTGAATGTATGGTTGTTCATTGTACTATTCTCTCAACTTTTCTACACATTTAAATTTTTCTCAGTAAAGCCATGAATGAAGAGAGAAATAAACAAAATATATAGTAAAAGCTAAAGAAGTAAAGAAAGCATAAAACAAATCACAAAAGCTACTGTAGACCTGCTCTTATGCAACTTAAAAACAAATCTCAAAGGATTAAGCCAAGAAACTTAACTATCTCTCCAACAAAATTTAAACCCTCTTTAAAAACAGAACAAAAAAATCCAAGTACTCAATAACAATATTATTCATAATATGTCATCTAATCAAAAAGTACAAGATATGAGATGGAGGAGGAAATTGTAATCCATAATGAGGAGAAAAATATCAATCATAGGAACAAATCTACAAATGACAGAGTTGATGGAAATGTCAGGAAAGGATTTTAAATCAAAATTAAAAACGTGTTTGAGGACTTAAAAAAAAGCATTATGGGGTCGGCCTGGTGGTGTAGTGGTTAAGTTCAGTGCCCTCCACTTTAGCAGCCCAGGTTCGCAGTTTCAGATCCCAGGAACAGACCTACACCACTTGTCAGCCATGCTGTGCTGGTAACCCATATGTAAAGTTGAGGAAGATTGGCATAGATGTTAGCCCAGGGCTAATCATCCTCAGCAAAAAAAAAAAAAAAAAAAGCATTGCATAATGAAGAAAGAAATGGAACAAATGGGGAAAAAACAAATAAAAATTCTAGAGATTAAAAATACAACATGTGAAAGGAAAATTTCAGTAAATGGAAATTATCGACACAACATAATAACAGATCAGTGAACTTAAAACATAGCAATGGAAACTATGCAAAATGAAATATAGAGAAAAAAGACTGACAAATGTGAATAAAGCCTCAGTGACCTGTGGGACTCTATCAAGTGGCATAATACACAAGAAATTGGAGTCCCAGAAGAAGGGGAATGAGAAAAGAACAGAAAATATATTTGAAGAAATAATGGCTGAGAAAAATTTCAAATCTAATAAAAAGTATAACTTCAAACAACCAAGAGATTCAAGGAAACCTAAGCAGTATAATACTTTTTTAAAACATAAAGACACATCATAAACAAATTTCTGAAAACTCAGTGATATAAAGAAAAGTTTCAGCATATCCAGTAAAAGAAAAAAAAGATACCTACATAGACAGGGACATACATAAGAAAACCAGGGCCGGCCCCGATGGCCTAGTTCTTAATGTTTGGCACACTCCACTTCGGCAGCCTGGGTTCAGTTCCCGGGCATGGAACCACACCACTCATCTGTCAGTGGCCATGCTGTGGCAGCAGCTCATGTAAAAAAAGAGGAAGATTGGCAATGATGTTAGCTCAGCGTGAATCTTCCTTAGCAAAAAAGCAAAACAAAACATAGACTTTGCATCAAAAAGAATCCATTAGAAGACAGTGAAATGGCATATTTAAAGGACTAAAGAAAAATTTTATAAACCCAGAATTCTTTATCTAGCAAAACTATTCTTTGAAAATGAAGGTGAAATAAAGATATTTTCAGATAAACATAAGCTGAGAGAATTATTAAGGAGAGCTACACTACAAGAAATGTTAAAGGAAGATCGTTAGGTGGAGATAAAAGACCCCAGATGGAAACTTGGATCTACATAAGGGAATAAAGAACTGAAGAGGTTACATTAGTGGGAAATAGGAAATATTTTTTCTTGTTTTTTACTTTCTTCTAAAGATGATTGACTTTTCAGATAAAAAATAATACCAATGAAATTCTTTATTTAATATTTCATATTTTTTAAAAATTATTTTTGATCATTGCACTTAGTTTTTTATCACTGTTACAAAATTATATAATTCTATTTTGAAGAGAATTTATTGTTCACTGTTTTTTTTTTTGCTATAATGTAGAATTAAAACAGTGAACATGTTTTAAACCTGAATGAAATAAATAAAGGTGACTCATATACAGTTAAAAAAAGTTCTGTTTATCTACACAATTAGATATTTTGTACCACTGGAATAGTATTTTCAAACATTATTTAATAAAATAAAGAGTAGTTCTGGTACAGTGTGAAATAAATTCAAAATTATAATAATTATATTATACATCATACTTATTACACATTTTATAATTACATATTTTTACTGTATTATATTTTATATAATGTTTAATACATGTTTAAATATAAAAACACAGGCACATATACATATATTTTGTGTACATTAATTTCTATATTTTGTTATTCAATTTGTATTTTAAAATACATCTGTATCTACACATAAATATTTATGTTTGTATATAGAAATTTAAAGGAGTTGTAGCAGATTGAGCGTAAAAATCGCCTCAGTTTTTCATCCTTCCCTTTGCAATGTATCTTTGGAGCTTGTACCACCAGGAAGTGGAGTTTGTTTTCCTACTCTGGTACATGCTTTGACCAGCAGAATTCAGCAGAATTGACAGTGTGCCAGTTACAAGCCTAGGCCCCCAGAGTCCTTGAACATTTCTCCTTTGCCTCTTGGAATGTTACTTCTGCCAGGAGAACACTAAACCTAGGTTCACCTACTGGGGGATGAGAGACCATGTGGAACAGAGACAAGTCATCCAAGCTGAAGCCATCCTCGATCATCCAGACTCCCTGCTGATCCCAGCTGCCCCTTTAGCTAACAACAGCTGCAAAAATGAGCCCGTCTGAGACAAGCCAGGCCCAGCCCAGATCAGAAGTACTACCCTGCTGACCTATGAACCCACAATCCACAAGCATTAATAAATGATTACTTTTTTTAGTAAAAAAAAAAAGAACTGTAAGATTTATAACATACAGAGAAATAAATTGTATGAAAACAATAACACAAGGATGGGAAGATGAAAATGAAAGCACACCTGCAGTATAATATTATTTAAGGATAGAGTATGATACCTTAAAGATGTATACTGTAAAACCTAGAACAAACACTAAAAAAATAAAACAGTGACATACAGCTAGCAAGTCAATGGTGGAGATAAAATGAATCCTAAAATAATCAATTCAAAGAGGGCAGGGAAAGCAGGAAAAGAAAGGAACAATGACACATTGGCCAAATGGAAAACAAACAGCATACTGATGACTTCATTAAATGTAAATTGGCTAAACACTCCAATTAAAAGGCAGTAATCCTCATTTAAAGAAAGAAGAACATCCCCATAGAGATCTTAAGTATTTGCTGGTATTCTTATGTTCAGTAGAGTTTTGTAGGTTCTTTGGTTTTGTTTGGTTTTGTTTTTACTATTATGAAAGCTAATTTCTGGTATTTTTTCTATTTAATTATTACTGATGTAGGAAAAAATGCTACTGATTCTTATAAATTGATCTCAAATCAAGCAACCTGTACTTGTAAAGTCTATGGATTATTTTTTTTCTATATAGAAGATCCTATCATGTAAAAATAATATCTGCTTTGTCTTTTTTTTTCCAGATCTAACTCCTCTGATTTTTTTTCTTTTATTTCTTTTGAACATCGGTGAGGACCTAAGGTGGAAATATGTGTCTATTTTGGGCTGGAGTAGTTAAGAAACAGGTACACTTTATTCACCTTTTTTCCCCATCTGCTGGCAAATGTTTCTAAAGCATGGGAGGGGAGAGCCAGGATAAAAACACAGAAGAAGGTTTGACCCCTAAATTATGAAGTAGAATGTAGTCCCTTGAACCCTGATTGGACTTTTTGTGTTAAGCCATTGTATTCAGAAGTTATCTGTTTCAGCAGCTAGTGTTCCCATAACTAATACAAAGAAACTTGAAAAATAGAGATTCACATCTTATCTTAGGCAAGAGATCTCAGGACTTTGAGATATAAATCTTCATTACATCAATCTATAATTTAAACACTCTCCCAATCCCCTTCCCTAATTTGGTATCTATGAGAACATGACAAATATTCTAAGTTTTATATTTAAGAGTAAATATTTGAGAACAAATATAAGAAAAACTAAAGAATAAACAAGGTTATTGAAGAATTTGTCCTATAAGACATTACAATGTAGATTAATGCTATATATATATATTTAAATGTGATGCTGGTGAAAGAATAGAGACTAATTAATGTAACAGAACATATAGTGCTGATATACAGATTCAGTATATGCTAAGGGGGATTTTAATTCAGTAAGGGAAAGGACAGAGTAAGCTGAGTACTTACTTTATATCTTACTACAAAATAAATTTCAGGTGGGTTGAAGATTTAATTTCATTCATTCAACAAGTGTTTTGTTGGACACTTACAAGATGCCAAGCCTGTTCTAGCTCCTAGAGATAAAACAGTTAACAAAAAAGACAAAAATTCCCACCCTCGTGGAGCTTACATCCTAATGGAGGTTGGAGGGGACAATAAGACAATTAAGTAAGTGAGATATGTAGTAGGTTACACAGTGACAAGCGCTATGGAGGAAAACAGAGCAGAGAGTTAGTGTTTCCCCAGTTGCTGGGCGTGGGGTACAATTTCAATGGAAATGGTGACTTTTAAGTAAAGTCTGAAGAAGGTGAGGGAGGAACGTTGTACTGCCATGTAAATAATGAAATAGTAAACTAATAGAAGAAAACCTAGTGGCTATTTCTATCCCTTAGAATGGGGAAAATTTTTCAAAACATGATACTGAAGCTGGAAATCATAAAGAAAAAAATGGGCAAAATGTATAACAAAAATTTAATCAAACTTTAAATTTGACAAATGATAACCTGAGGGAAAATAGCAACATGTTCTCACACTAAGGGGTTATATCTAGGGTGACCATATAATCTATTGTCCAAACCAGGGTACTTTGGGAGTGAAATTGAGTGCTATTTATACCTAGACTGGAAAAACAGGCAGAAAGCAGAAGAGTCGCAAACTAAACTGAGTCCTTATAAATAAAACAGAAATCTCAAGGGAGAAGTCCACATAAATGAGTAAACAAACGTATGACATTATGTTAGACCTCACTAACAATGAGGAAAACAATGAGGAAAACAATGAAAACAATGAGACATCATACTTTTTGCTCATTTATGTTAAAGATGAAAATACTGATAATGCCTTTGATGAGGCTATGCTGGTGGGATTTCAAAATGATGTATATTTAGTTTGGACACAAGCAAAATACATCAAATTTAAAATATCCATATTCTTTACCCCTACATTTTCAATTACAAGAATAAATTGTAATAAAATAATCAGACAAATGGACAAAACTTAGTATCAGGATGATTAAAGTGGGGCTTTTTACATCGCAAAACAACTGGAAACATGCCAACTGTTCATAACAGGGGTTCCTTTAAACAAATTGTGATATATTCCTACAATAAAATACTATATAGCCATATTAAATTAAGGATATCTGTTTTAAAAACAAAACCAAAAATGTCCACATGATAGAAATTTAATTCTCTTGCCCATTAAGTCCAAAATGAACTCTCAGGAGTGTCTTTCATCTCTGCTTGAAAAAGAGCCAGTTCTAGCTGCAGCATATCTTTTTCTTATAAAATCTGGTTAAAATCAGATTATGATAGCCACCACATACTCATACTGACTCTTTCCAACAATTTCCCTGAGTTAACAGTCTTGGTATGGACATGGTTAGCCTTCCAAGTTATTGCAGGCAACAGTCTTACCAAATGTTTTGCCAATGCGTAATGGAGTACTACTGAGGCTTCTAGACTGCTAGTTTTCTTGCTGTCTGCCATTTCACCACTAAGTCAGATGACATACACTTTAGGTTTTGGTTATGGAAGCACTCCACTTCAAAGTACCAATTTCTTTAAAAGTTAAGGTAATGCTAGCTGCTCCTGTAAGCAACACCAAAAATTGCAATGGATTGAGCATGATAAAAATTTATTCCTACTCACATGAAGCTGGCGCAAACATTTCAGAATGGCAGGCAGCTGTCCTCCAAGAAGTATTTCAAGGATCCATATCCTTTTAAACTTGGGGTTCCTTCCTCTCCTAGGCTTCATGGCCCTCAGCAGGAAGACATAAAGGGGAGAGAAGGTGTACCCACTTCTTACTCATCTCATCTCCAAAGTAACGTGCATAGCTTCTGTTCACAATCTATGGGCTAAAATTCAGTCACAAAGTTGAGGAAGGCTGGGAAAGGAATCTGGCTGAGTACCCAGCAAAAGGAGGAAATGGATTTGGTGACCAACATATTAGTCAGGGTAGGCTTACTAATGCTGCAGTAACACCAAACATCTCAGTGGCTTGACCAACAAAAATGTGTTTCCTGCCCACATAAAGTCTGGATGACATTACAGGCAGCTGTCCTCCATGTGATGATTGAGCAGTCCAAACCACTCTCATCTTGTGGCGCTATCATCTCAACGCAAGGCCTCTTCCATGATTACTAAGACGGTACAGCGGGAAACTGGAGATTCACATGTGGTCTTTTTGCTCCTTCAGCCAAGAAGGAGCATTGGTCGCTTCTGCTCACAATTAGTCACATGGCCATGCCCAACTGCAAGGGGGTGAGAAGTGGGGTCTTCCATATATCCAGGAGAGAGAACCAGGTATTGATGAATACTAGTAACATCTATCATAATTACATAGCCAATCCCTCTCACAGCCACATTAACATGATGATTATGGGTATCAATTTTCATGGATGGCCTTGAAATATTTGTTACGTGAAAATCTGTAGCGTGTGAAATAACATACCACTTTTAAAAGGATCTGCATGTAATCTAGGTGAAGGCCAAGCCACCCTACCCTTTGGAATTCACATTAAGTTCACTCCAAACCCATTCCAGGTTCTCTCCCTTTCTCCTTTTCTCTCTAGAGATGCTCTTCCCCAGGTCCAGGACTTCATGAAACAGGGGGTGACAGCTTCCTGTTTTCTTCATTCTTTTTGGCTCTGAGCTCGTGCTGTTGCTGAAGCAGGTCAGTGTGCAATCTTGTCCTTCTCTGTGCTACCCCGGCTTTATGTCCCAGCACATCCCCCTGGATGTGGGACAGAGCATCTTTCCCTGATGTCTTCCAGAAAGCATCCCTGAAGTCACTGGAGATTTGAGGAAATCGCAGGAAGAATGACACTTCAATTCCACAGAAAAGAAAAATCCAAATGAATGTTAGATTTTCCTAAAATGTCTCAAAATGTCCCTCTGCCACTTTTACAGCTCCATCTCTAATCTCTGAATATCTGCACTTTGGCCATCTCTTTGGTCTACTTGTCTCTTGTCAATCATGAGTTTGGTGTCACACTGTCCAACTTTGAGCAATATATTAAGATATTTTCCTAATTGTATTGTATTTATTGTTTTTCTTTATATAGTTGCCTCCAGAATGGAAATTCTGATTTGTTAAAATAGTTAATATTAAGTTATGAAGATAATACTAATAATATATAATTATAGATAATTATACTTGAATACACATGAATTCACAGACACACATACACAGATACACACACAAACACACTCGGAGAGAAAGGTTTCAAGCCAACGTTTTAATAGCAGTATCTATGTGGTTAGATTGAAAAATGATTTTTCTCTCTTTTCAATTTTCTATATGTTTTTTACTTTTCCATAATGAGCAAGTATTAATTCTGTAGTAAAAAACAATAAAAATAGCAAAAACCATTTAAAAGCGTCCATTATTCACCAGTCCCTTTCAAATACCAGAAATTTTGCTAACTCCATGTTCCCTTTCCAGTTCAGAATCAGTCTCACCGAGATTGTTCAGCCTCACTCACTACAAGGCCCTGGCATTCAGTGGGGGGGGGGGGGGGGGGGGGGGGGGTGCCCCTGGATGGGAGAAAGCAAGGTTAGCATCTCCTTTTGTTTTGCTTTGTCATACTACCCTTTAGGCCATATCACATGGCACTAGGATCTATGCTCCCCAGGGAAACCATCTCCTGAATTTAAAGTCAGAGCAGAGAAGAGGGCAAAGGTGATAAGAAGCAGAGCTGAAATTTTTAATAGGAAATGCCTCACGGTGCTTACAGAGAGTTAGAGAAGAGAGAGAGAGCTGTGTGTTTTAAGGTTGTTTGCAAATCAAACTCTTTTTCCCTTCTAGCTCTATATAATAATTACTTATTTCTGATGAAAAGAAATTCTAGAATATTTCTGATGGAGCCTGCTGTAGACAACCAGGTAGCTGTTTTTACTTAAAGATAATTACTTTTTCTAGCTCAGGCTAGTGAATTCTGTGTTTTTAAGATCTAAGGTGAGCTAAGATAGGAGTGCAATGAATTTGTTCATTCGAACTCTATTGAACACACTCTATTTGGAGGTCTGGCATTTGAATCAGTAAATAGTGGCCCATGAATGCTGACCAATGTCCATACAGAATGGATATATTCAGGAGCCTGGCTGAGAAAACAGCTCTGCACCAAATAAGAGTTTGTAATTATTAAGTATTTAAGAAGTATTAAGTAATGATCCCATGTAAGAGGTCAAATAATGATGTCGAGGATGGGGCCTTTAAAAGGCCTATGATGGGAAATCCAAAAGGGTTAAATATCTGATCCTATTACTACCCTCCATTATCTCCGTCTCTGCCATCTGATGACTGATTTGCGAGGCTGTAATTCAAGAATTTGTGTAAGGAATGTGCACAGATGTTTATAGCCCATATGTCACTGCATTTCCCTTGAATTTTCCATAACACACTCACTGAATTCTCTCTGAGCCTGTCAGCCTACCAGGTTCCTTGGGCCCTCAAAGTAAGGTGCATATTGGTTACCATGAAGAAGAGACAGTAGACCAATGGATGACATCACAATCCTCTCAGTGTTTCTGGCACTGAGTAGTGCTACTTCATAAGTATGCAAGAAAGTTTTAGAACAACTTGCCTGCTCTAGTCTGGATAGGTCATTTGCCACCCCAAAGCTCAGTGGCTTATGACCACAAACATTTAAATTTCACTCATGCAAACTCAGCTGTGGGTTGGGGCAACTCTCCAAGGCATCTATTCTCCATGCAGTGACTCAGCAATCCAGGCTGCTTTGATCCTCTTGCTCTGCCATCTCAACATGAGTCCCCCATGATCAGCACAGCAAGGAATCAAGTCTTTGGAGAATTCATGCCTATTTTTCTATGCTTTGGCAGAAAAGTGACACACATCACTTCCAACTGCAATCCAATATTCCACATGGAATATTTCAGGGCATTATTATCTCTGATCTTTGACTTTCCTTTATTCTTCCCAAGAAAAAATTTGATTGGTTGGCATATGTGCATTCAGTATGGAGCAGTTGTAGTGGGTGGAATTCCTGCTGGCATCTCCAAGATGGCCAAGTTTCCTGTGCTAGGAATATGTACGGCTATCTTGCTGCTCATCTTGCACCCCTGGTTTCACCTCCTCAAAAGAATATACCATAGCAACTGAAATTTTAAAAAATCAGTTGAGGCCACTTTGGTTTTTAAAAAATGCTGTGCATGAAGCCCTGCAGCTTCATACAAGTTCCTTCTACTGCATCCATCACGCACACTCTGTCACCATGACCACAGGTCCATGGCCCAGGTCTGTACCACAAACAAGTGTCTAACATAAGAATGCCATCTTCTCACCAAACATTGACCAAATCAGGACCATGTACCAGAAGGGAATATAAAGAGAGAATTTCTACCTTCCAATACTTTTTGGTCCAGTAGGAAAGATTAATAAATTAATTATTCTAGCATCTCATGTAATAAACGATATGAGGGATGCTAAGGGAGACCTAGAAAGGGTAAACTAATTCAGATTAGGAAAACCAGAAAAGAACCCAAGAGACAATGAGATTTGAACTGGATGAGAAAGACGGAGAGTAAAGAGCAGGGAAGAGAAACTGAAAGTCGATCCTCCAACTTCCTCGAGCGAAAAGTGTGTGTGGGGCAGGGGGAGGTGGGGTTGGGTGGAAGGAGTGGAAATGAGGCTGGAGAAGTAGGTGGAGCTCTACCAGGAAGGTCCTTCGGGCATTTCCTAAAACAAAACCTTTCTATACCTGGCCTTTTTTCAATTTGACCCTGGAATATGGAAATGAAGATTCACCCAGGATCTCACAGGGTCACTTCCTCCCAAACGTCCACATCTCTTTAATGTAGCCCTGAGATCAGAACCCCAAACAACGGCTAAAGCCTCATTTGCTTCCTCTGGTCTGGAGCCAGCTGGCAAAGTAACAGGCAAATAAAATCAATCCAGTACAATTGGCGGCTGGTCACCCAGACACTCCCGCAGCCCCTAACATTTGTGTCCAAGACTATCCTCATGGCTCACAGCGTCCCCTCCCCGACCTGGTTCCTTCCCGGAGAGTGGACTGCATAAGCGGCAACCCGCCAGGCTTTTCACCTCTACGCTCTCCTAGACTGCATAACCCCAGGCCACTCCCCAGACTCCCCAGCCTGGCTTTTCAGGGCTTGGCAAGAACGTGGAGTTAAATACGTGGCAGATGTGCTCAGGGTCAAGTGGCTTTCATTCTTTTGCTGATTTGCAGTTTCTCTGACAGTCTTACTCTGTCCAGGTCCTCTGATTATTTCCTATCCCATCACACTATGAGGTCTGGAGGTCTGTGAGTTTAGCTTTGAGCATATGACCAAACTGAGCAATCCAGGAAGTGTCAGGGACCCAGGAGCTAGTCTACAAAAGAGATTGAATAAAATGGCATCAGTGGCTGTTGCTGGGAGAAACCAGTCACAAGAGAGTTTATCTTGGGAGGTGACAGACAATGATGGGTGTTGCAAAGTCTTAATGTCAACCAGTATCTTGGCAGTTGAAGTTCAGCTTGCCAAGGGTAAGAGGACGTTATCAACTTTGCTCATGCTCTGAGGAATAGACGTGTCTGCTACCAATCTAAGGAGCCCAGGACACTATAGTAATAAATGTTATGCCACCTAGCAACAATGGCTGTGACCCTGAAATGAATTGTTTGGGGAACAGGTGATATCAGAGTGACTTTTAAATAGCTGTCCCCTTTCAACCTCCTGTTTTTCAACTGGGCAAACATTCCTAGCTTAAATGCCACTCTCTGTCCCTTAAGGGTGTATATGTTTAGGATTCTATGTGTCTGGAAAAGCATATGCTTTCTTGCCAGATCTGGAGAACTTCATCAATTTTGATGGAAAATGACTGAGATAATAGTCTACAGTAAGTCTGCATAGAGGAGAGTAAGGTCCTAGATTGTTAATATCTTTAGAAGCCACATCTCAGCTCCTTTCTGGAGGTGGCAAAGACAACAGCAAATGCATGAAATGATACTCCTGTATTATATTGGTCTTATAGCTTTGCATTCTAGATTTAAAATGGAAAAAAAATTAAGGTGCAAAAGAATTGTTCTCCTATTCACCTAGGCAAAGAACACATTTTAACAAGGCAGCTGCGGGCTGTTGTTAATGAAAGGGGAGTCCCATTTGCAGTAAGCTGAGTAATGGTCCCCAAAGATATCTGCATCCTGGTCCCTGGAACCTATGAATGTTACCTCATATGGCAAAAAGGACTTGGCAGATGTGATTACGTTTGGAATCTTGAAATGGGGGGATTATCCTGGATTATGCTGGTGGGCCCTAAATGTCATCACAGGTGTCCTTATAAAAAGGAGCCAGAGGGAGACTTGGCTACAGAAGAGGAGAAGACAATGTGACCAAAGAGGCAGAGATTGGAGTGATGCGGCCACAAGCCAAGGAATGTGTACAGCCACAGCAAGCTAGAAAAGGCAAAGAAAACCTTCTCCCCCTGGAGCCTCTGGAAGAAACCAGCTTTGGAGTCAAGGTGTCAACCTTGACTTTAGCCTAGTGAAATTGATTTTGAACTTCTGACCTCCAGATCTGTAAGAGACGACATTTGTGTTATTTTAAGCCACTACAGTTGCAGCAATTTGTATAGTAGCCACAGGACACGAATGCACTATTTTACACCAATGGCCTACTTTCAAGATGAAGCCTCAGCTATGTAGTTACTTCTTGTATATTTTTTCAATGGATTATATATTTTTAATGGAAGCAGGTGTGCGGGTAGCTATCTGTCAGATTTGCCCCCTTGTAAATCTACTTGTATCATTTATAACCAAATGTTGAAAAGGAACTGTGGCAAAAGAGCCTCCTGAAGTTCAGGAATTCTCACTAGTGCGAGAGAGAAGTGTTTCTGTCAGTCACTCCTTGAGGTTTTGGCCAATCAGGGCCAGGGGGCTCCTTGTATACTGCTGTGGTGAGCAAGTGCTGGGCATAATGCAGGAACCTTGTGGGGATCAGTGCTGTGGGGGTAGGGTAACTGATGATGAAAAGTCCATGACAGATATGGCACAGCTCCCTACATTGCCATCCTGAGGCTGAACGGGCTGCTTCCCTTTTACTGCTGGCACATATATTCCTTAGACTTTTCCTTTGGTGATATACCCATCTTCAATTCAAAACTTTCCTTGAAATTCACTTAAATCTGATTGTGTCTTTGTAAACATGTTGGGAGTGGGGACACACGGTGTAATTCGCTTCAGCCCCACATACCCTAGGGATTTTCTTGGATCCTCCATCCTTGGACTGGACACAATTGTTTTAGTGACGTAGGACCAGGAGAATTTGCACAGTTATCAACAAGAGCATAGGGTCAGAGAGAAAGAATGAAGCAAAGACAGGGAACTTTAGAAATGTAATCTTATTTAATCCTCACAAATACCCATAAATTGAGGATGATATCTCACATTCACAGATAAGCTGAGGACCGGGAGACTTAAAGTACTTGCTCATAGTAACCCACTTAAGTGGCAGAGCTGGGCTTCGAATCCAGACTGGATGGATTCCAAAGCTCTTGTTTTTCACTACACAATCCTGAAGGCAGGGCAGGTTCCTGAACAAAATGTTCTGGGCATCTCAGCCTCTCAACTCTCACCAAAGAGCCCAGCAAAGAGGAGGGGAAATCCATTCAGAACACTATTCTCAAGTGACCAGAAGAAAGAGTCCTGTTTTGAAGGCAAAGCCTTTTCTTAAAAGCTATGCTCTCTACCCAGTTTATTTCTGAAGAAAGGCTTTGGCGTGCAGAGACTACGGCCTCTTGCTTGAGTACTGGATGGGATCCATGTGGCATTGTTCTGGTAATAACTCTGCCCCGGAGATATTCGATCTCCAGCAGTTGTCTGAAAGCATCACTCCTGTTTCATTTCACCTTCCTGCATCCAGTTGTCCTCCATCTCTGCCTCACGCTCCACCTGCTCCAGAAGGAGAATGGCAGCACTCAGAGCTCCAGAAGAGAGGCGTGGAATGAATTCAGTCTCTCTTGGGGGGAAATTTGTTTTCTGTCATGTTGATGACATGAATGACTCAGGATGAATATCCAAGGACATATCAGAAGTTGGTCGACAGTGGTGGGGGAAAGGAAGAAAGGCTGAGTTGAGTTTATGAAAGTTTTCCACTAAAGTCAGCAACAGCTTAAATTCAAACCAGGCACAAGACGCTTGAATCTCCATATGAGTTGTTCATCAAAGGAGTAAAAGAAAGGAAATCTGAGCTGGAGCAGGGTCTGGCCTAAAAGCTTTCAAGTGATTCCTCTCCTTAAGGAAACTATTTCCTTCGTCTGTACATGGTCAGGAAAACTGCCTGTTTGGAACCTGGTTCACTCAATTCAGATCACAGTTCTTTTGACTAGTTTAAAAAAATCCTTAAGTATGGAAATGTCTACTGTGCTTGACACACACACAAATACACACACTCAATTATAAGTATCTGGACCTCGCTTATTCATGCTGGAATACTCCATGACTTAAATATTTAATCTGGGCAGATTTACACTGTGTTTAATAAAGCAGGGGAGTGAAGTGGATATTTAGATTATCTATGACTATGCATGCTAAAAATCAGGGAAATCGTGTGTCATTGTGATATCTCTGACACTCCTTTTAAAAAAAAGTGAGCCCAAAGCTTAAGCCCAGACTCAGCTGCTAAGGAAAGTAGACCGTTTAGACAAGATTGCATTGATTAACAGCAAGAAGGAATAGCCAGACTCCACCAAGAAAGGAGTCTGAGAGGCTGCTTGCTTCATCGCAGGCTTCCTTTCCTTCAACACTTTCTTTAGACAAAGGCTCCCAAGTTCTCAGTGTCATTCAAAGTAAGTGCAGCGGGGTCTCCCCTCAGCCCCTCTGGTTTTCAGCTCCCTGCCTGTGTTCCCTTAAGACACCCAGCCTTCCGCGGCAGCCGGGTTGTGATAGTGGCTGGATGGGGATTAGGGTTTACCAGTGTGTATTCTAACTGTGTGCCTTCACATGATCACATCATTCTCTCTTCTGGCTTTTGTTCCTTTTTTTTCTTCCTGTTTCAAATTTTATTTCCTTTTCTTCTCTGTAGTCTAATCAGGTTCTTAGAAATTAGAGCTGGAAAGACTTCTTAAACTTGTCTCCTCTATCCCCTGCCAGGGCATGATTGTTCCCTATGGTTAATTTTCCATAGCTCCAGCCAGGCCTCCTTCTAAATGTCTCTGGTTGTGGGGTTCCCACCACTCCCGTTGGGAGACACCTCCCTGGCCACAGAGACTTGACTGTAAGGAATACTTTCCGAATACCCAGCCGTCAAATTTCCTTTCCTTGGCTTCATGCTTCTCCTGAAGGCCTCCTCTCCTGGAAGCGGATTTGGGTTCCTGCGTCCACTGCACCCCCTGCAGGAGACACTTATTTGATATCCGTGTAGAGCAATGGCTATTTTTAAGTGGCTTCTCTTTTGGGGAAATATGAATCTGATTCTGGGTAATCCATCAAGGGACCAAAATGATAAGATACTCAATTCAGGAGACTTTTACATTTACGTTGTGGGTGGAGAAACTCTAAAAATGAAATAGAGTCAAAATTTTGCTTATTGGTTGTCCCTATTTGTACTAATTAGTTAGTTGAAAATAAGTACTACTGATTGTCTCCTTTCTACTTATTAACAAAGTGACTGACTTTATTACCAGGGTGACTAGATGCTTCTGTCCACTTCCTAGGAACTAGTCCTTATAGCATCGGGGGAGAGGGTGTCCACAAACGTTCTCTGCATAAGGGACCCCATTGTAGTGCTCACTGTAGACTCAGCGGAGTGTTCTGGCTGAGGGCCTGCACGCAGACGCCACCAAACCACCGGTGGAATTCAGTTCCCAGTCAGTCTTTCTACATGAAACCCTAGACTCGGGAAACTTCCAAACAGATCCTGGAGTTTTAGAATAAAGAAAGCTTCTCAAAATGAATTAACAATAAGTATAAAAAGAGATTTACGACTAGCTTTGGAAATCTTATTTGAGTGATGTAGGAACCAAGTTAGGATTTGCACAAAGTACAACATATTATCTTTTCACCCTAGTTGGAGAAAACAATCCCAGCCATTCTTGGAAAACTTAGAGACCTGCCTGATTACAAATTTACAATTTCCTTCCTTATTGCACTGAGGAAAAAATATGTTAATTAATAAAAACTTGTGCGCGGCTTCCTTCATTTCTGTCACGCTACACACGTCAGTTGTGTAATTATAACCTACCTTTCTTTAGGTCTCCTTGGGATAATTGCCAAGAACCTAATAAAGTTTGGGGAGGCCAGAAAATTGCCCAGCTGAATGGAAATGTCATTTCCGGGGGAACAACTTAACACAATAGAGTCCTCTTCTCCTACAAGCTAACACTCTTCCCTTTTTTGCCTCGTGTCTCAATTTTACACATTTTGCTTCAGCACTTCATCTCATTTCGAAAACATTCCTTTCTCAGTTGCTTGGCCCTGACCAACCCAGGTGGGAAAAAATTTTGCTTTTAAATATCTTGTTACACCAACAGTTCTTTTCCCTTTAGCAATAATTTTCATCTTCAAACTCATTTTGGGCATAGGAGTGATTCCCAGTAAGGGATCCCCAAACACCTAGAGGTCCTGAAAGTAGTAATGTGAGTCTATATATTTTACATATTTCAAAAAAGCCTAATGGAAATCACATATTTACTCAGAATAAGGCTGCAGAAGAAATCAGTAAAATTTCTTTGATTTGGCTGGAAATAGGCTAGAAATATAGCAAGTCCACGTGCTGAGAATGGATAATTTGTGTGGATGAGAAAGATGTCATTGTCATCACAGGGATTCATGGGTGTGGCTAGTCAATCTCAAGGTGTCACTGGAGCCCACTGCCAACTTTCTTTGGTAGATTGGAAAACCTTGGAGCAGAGAGTCTGAGGTGGGAGGAAGGGAGGAGGAGCAATTTCTAAAAGGGAGTTTGAGGAGGAGAAAGTCAAGAATCATTGCTTTGTAGTGTTTCTTAAGTGACCCCTCAGTCCTCTAGGGCCAGGACCATCGCTTTTGCTGCCTTTCCAGAAGACGGGCAGTTTCATGAGGAATCCAGTGGCCCTGGGGTTTGTCAGGGTGTCTTGTCCGATTTCTTCCTTGCCTGCCTCCTTCCGCTAGAGCAGGAATGTGATGCAGATTCCAGGGGATTGCTGGTTCTAATTCTTACTCATTGCTGCCTCCATCAGTTTCTTGGTTTTCCTCTCTAGGAAATAAAAGGACATGGCATCATCTATTTCTTCATTCACTATAGAAGTGGGAGAATAAACCAGATATTTTCAATGTTTGAATTCCTTGGAGTGTGGTGCTTTGTAAACACAAGTTATTATTATCCTGTAAATCCCCCAAAGAGCAAGAATCCAAAGACAGATATACGTAAAGAGATATTGTTCAAATGGAGCCCTACATATTTATACATATAGATAGACGTGTGTGTATAAGATATATATATATATATATATATCTTATACACAGGTATACATATGTATGTCATATTATTTGTGCACACACACTCACTTTTTTCCCCTTTTTGGTCTGATTTATTAATAATTAGTGTTCCATTGGAAAATGAGTTTCACGCGAATCACACACTCCTGAAATCGTTTCAGTGGCAGATCATATTTTACCATTGGGGTTTCAGAAGTCGCTGCAGAGCACAATGCCATCTCCATATTCATATTTCAGATCTGTCAAGACACCCGGATAGTTCATCTGATCACATGGGTTTCCATTCCAGGCCTTGAGAGACAAGAAATCCGGCCATCACAGAGAGCAGGGGCAATTAAACTGAATCAGCGCTCCCAGTCTCAGCGGATGTCTTCTGGGTTACCATGGGGGACACGGGTTGGTATGAGGTTTAATCAGGCACTAACAGCACCTTGCTGGGAACTTCATGGTTGATAAAGGCAGCCGCATCAGACCAAGTAGCTCCTATTTTTTAAAGAGAAAGCAGCCTCTTTTGAAATGTAAAAGAGGCAGGCTTTGTTGCACAGGCAGGACTGGAGAATCTGAGAGGAGTTGCCCGTTGTTTTCTTTCAGAGTCTCCGGCATTCTTTCTGGGTTTTGATAATAAAGTGAAAGACGCCCTTAAGGCTAAATTTTTACAGGGCCCTCCCCAGCGCCCCGAGCCTGCACTCCCTTGTGAGTCCCATTGCTGGGCCCGCTATTATGTGGGTCTCACTATTACACTTGTCGTTGTCACGCTGCTTTGTGAACCACTCTGGTCACAACCAGGTTCTTGTGCCATTGAATAGCTGGATCTATGTGCCAAAAAAAAAAAAAGGAAGAAAGAAAGAAATACTCTCCAAATGGGGCCCAAGGATGCATGAATGGGGGCCTCTTCTGAGGTCTAGCAGCTCTTGTCTCTGAGAAAGAAAAGTGATCTTGAAGGAGTTATTCTTTGCCTTGGAGTTTCATTCTGCTGTAAACTCTTTTCAGGTGGTTTTTATTCTCAACAGGGTGGGGTTGGTGATAGCTCTGTTAAAGGAAGCCCTCAATTTGCCTATATGTAGGTGGCCATATAATTTATCATGAAAACAAGGACACTTTAAAGAGTGAAAGAGAGTGTTACTAATAATCACTCAGGGACAAGAGGCAAAGCTCAGGTCTGTGCCAGGCAAGCTAGGACAGAGGTCCACTCAACCCAGTGGTGGTCTTGCAGCCTGAGCAGCAGAATCCACGCTTCCTCACAGATGACCTCCGTCCTAACCGCAGAGAATCACAAGTGAAGAGAGTCCACTTAGAGAAACGACTTAGGAATCCCAAGATGGAGATTAAGGATTTATGGTTAAAAAAATAAAGAGATATATGGCATTTCTTTCACAACTGGATAACTTGGTATTCTTCCAGAATTACTTAATGCTAGTGGCATCTTCTTTAGTATTATTTGCCCTCTTTCCTCCATTTTCCTCTTCTTCTTCCTCTTTCTTTTCTAGCTCTGAGACGTATAGCAATGTCCATGTCTCTTGGTGGCCACAGCGATGGGGGTTACTAAGTGTGCCCTCTCATCCGTCCTTGACATCTCTCTCCTCTGTAGCTACCAGGGACCATCACAAATACCATATTTAACCCCTTCCAGCTGCCGGCCTCAACCCCTGCCTTCTCATCAGATTCTTCTAGAGTTGCTGACCTACAGTGACATTGCTGGGACCCACAATGGTACTGCTCACCTGCCAGCTGTCCTGAAGTCCAGAGGCACCTATTGGGGCTGGTGGGGGTCAGGAAGGGGTATGTGTTGAAATAACCAACAGCACTCACCTGGACCACTCACCACTGCTTACGTCACCCTGTCCTTACCAGCCTTTGCCTGTAGCCCTGTCCCAGAGAAGGGAAAGGTGCCAAAATTCCTTCTCAAAAGCTTTCAGGTACTTTCCCAGCGTCAGTATATTCCCTCTCCATATTTTAATTCCATTTAGTTATTGTATTCCGTTTCAAACAGGACTAAGAGGAGGAAGAGAAAAGAAGACAGGGGAAAACAGGAACTCTGAGGCACTTCTGGGGGCCATTCCTGGGGTGAAATAACACAGGGTGACAGTTATTTTGCGGCAAAGGAGAGAAGGAGCAGGAGCAAGGATATGATCAGGATAATGAAATGTTGGTGACCAAAAGGTCCAGGAATGTAGTCAAGCGTCAGAGGGCCCTGGAAGGAAAGAATTCCCTCTTCACTCCTCACAAGTCTGTTTTTAAGGCCAGTTCTTAAAACCTGAAACACAACTTTGTGTCTGTTGTCACAATTTCTCCTCAGTGTGAAACACGACAGTATTTAAGCCTTCATTGACACATCTGTAATGCCCCAAAGAGAAAGGGGTTAATTGGAAAGGTTGCCAACCGTCCAGTACACAGGGCTTGAAGCAGGCGCACAAGCGCATTCCTGTGTATGTGTGTGTGTTCATTTCTGGGCTTTTCTTTCTAGAAGATGTTGACGGTGGCTGCACTGTATCTTAACTGTCAAGCTATTTTTTCCTTGCTAGCTTTCATTTGTGTTTTTCTTCACCTTTTGGAGACCCCTTACCTCTCCTCTCTTAAATCTACACTCACCACAGAGCAGACATAATCCCAGATTTTCAGTAAATCAACACTATTTGCTCCCCACTGACTGAGAGAATTTGATACTGACAGACTGTTATACCTAAAAGAAAAATACTGCCATGGTTCCTCTCACATTCTTCGCCTGGAAAGTAACGCGGGAGAAGTGTGTGTGGTATCCATTATAAATTAGGTAACACGGGCCCGTTATTCTTAACGTGTATTTCATGAAAGTGGGTGCATATGTTACACTACCCTTGCCCACAGCTTTGACCAAACAAACCCCAGTACCTGGAGTATTTCCAAATGCAATTAAGTCCCTTCAGTAAGGGCACTGGTGATTTATTCAGACTGCAGCAAGGGTAGAGTCCACCGTCTGAGAGAATACACAGCCCTCTGCATGTGAGAGAGGCTGCTATGTGGGGACTCTGAACACCACACCTTGACAATTCTGGGTTCCATCTTATGAAGGCACATTCTGGCCGTGGGGTGGAAAGAGTAGTTTTCTTTGTTATTCATCTCTGCATCTACGATGGGCATGGTGGCAGGATTTAGACTTTGTGTTACTGGGTCAGAATTACTCAGAATGGAACTAGCTTCAAGGTTTCTGACTCTATCTCGAGTTTAGCTATCAGGTTGTGAGCTTATGCTTAGAGCTAGAACTGACTCCCTTTGGCGAGATAGGGACTTTACTGATGTATCCCAGGCTGCCCAGTGGAGGGAATCTGAAGGTAGTATGCTGGAGGCCAATGAGGTGGCAAGTAAGCTCTATGTAGGGTCCAGGTGGGCAAAAATGCCTTGAGATACAATAAGTGACAGCTGTAGTTTTACAGTGATTCCAATCATCGCCAAGACCAATGAGCATGGAAGGCTGCTATTGCTTGGCAGGTCTTGGCTGGAAGTGACCACCAAGAGATTGTGAGCTACTTAAAGGGAAGGAGCTATGAGTTTTCCGAGGAACAAATACCACTAGCAAATACACTCCAAAGGTGTGTGTAGGGAGGAGAGGAGGTTTTCACCATCAGTTGTGCTTGGGAAATGATGCAAATCTCTTCCTGTCTGGGAAATCCACAAAGTGGATTCACTTATTAAAGGATATGAGAGATCCTTGTAACATAAAGCTAAACTTAGCATCTCTCATGTTTATTTGGACCAAGAACTTCCTTCTCCCCACCCCTTCAGAATACCTATTAATACTTCACAAGACTAGTTTGGGAATGGCTGACTTAGTCATCTCTCCATTCCCGATGCCTGTCAATGCCCAACACTGACAAAGCAGTCAATATGATCCCACAAATCTGGATTGAGCCCCAGGTATTGGTCTAGGTCTTGGGGATACAGAAGTGAACTAACAAAGACAATTCCTGTCCAACTGAATGTGATATTCTAGTCTGTTCTCTGTAAGCTCGGTTTGATCAATGAGGTTCAATATCAACCCAATCCCTGAGGGTCACTAAAAGTGAACTGGAGGCAGCTTGGGCCACCCAGGTGACCTACCTATGGACGTGACCCAGCATGGGAGTCACGGGCCACACCTACAGGGTTCTTCAGGTAGAAGATGACCAGCCTCTGCCATGTGCACATCGGGTTCCCTGGCATTGTTACATTCAGCAGCATGAACCCAACCAGTCTGCTTTGCAGGCATCAACTTTAATCTGTCAATCCCAGTTCTGTGGCTGCCACAGCATGCGAGTCAGGAGGTAAAATCACTCATTTTCACTTTACCTCGGTTTCCTAACATGTAGCAAATAGGGATGATTAATAATATTCATCTCCCATTTCATATCCCCTTTGGGAGACACCAACTTCTCTGTAGCACATAATATAGTGCCTAGGCCCTCTGGGCATTCAAGACTATTTAAATTATTTCATAAAAGCCGAATTCCATTCCTCCTATTTCATCCTTTTCTGCCTCTATATGTATTTTCTTTCCACAGGCAATGTTTCTTTTCTGGTTTCTGTTTTGTTTTCTGAGGGCAACGACTGATGAAAGAAAGCAATCATCCCGGTCCTCTGTGAAGTTGAAAATCCCCCAACTTCTCCTTTGGTGCCCAGAGATACCACTGCGTGTCAGCATGCATCTGTCTCCTTCACTCATTTTCCTTGGACCCTCTCTGTGTTTTTAGTAATTGATTAGGGGCCCTGCAGAGGTCTCCTCCACCCCCTGTGGTCTGTTTCATTTGTGATGACCACACCTCCCTTACAACCCACTGAGATGTCAAAAGCTGCTATTCAGAGGCTGGTTGATCAATGGAAGTAGGTTTTGGCTGGGAAGACTCCCCCACTGCCTCCAGCTTTCCCCTCAAGTGCCAGAATCTTCTGAGATCCTCCTGATCAGGGAGCTTGGCAAGGAAGGAACTCAAACTCCAAGTGCTGGAACAATGAGGTAGGGTTTGCCTTTCTGTGAGGGACACAGGTCTCAGTCCCAGCTCCCAACCTTGTGACCTAGTGTATCTAACCTTCTGGCGAATACTAAGCATGTCCCAGGCACAGATTAGCTTCCATCTCCATCACCCTTGTTTCTTGCTATCTTGTTTAGGGAACTGGGTTCTCCTCAGCCTCTGGGTTGAAGCCTGTTTTCTTTACATAAGCTCACCACCCCCTCCACCTCTTTACACTGGACCCAATTATAGGTTTGAATTATTAGTAACAAGTTCTAGACCCTCTCATATCCCATTTTCATTGTCACTCAATAGTCAGTGCTTTATTTGCCTATGTTCTTGAGAGGAGAGCCCAAGAGACAGAAAAGAGAGAGAAAGAGAAAGAAAAAGAGAGAGTATGCTGACTTTGAGAACTTGAGAGAGTTAGCCCATTTAGGAAGCTACTATAAATGGACCCTTGGGAGAAAGGTGCTCATCTAAAAGTTTTAAGTAAGCTCTTTTAAGATGCCAGATAGTAGTCTTATGCCATATACCGAAAGCCAGACAATCAGAAATTGACACAAATGAGTGCAGGTAAAGCTGGTGGAATTTTGAACAATGTCTGTGGATTGTGCTGATGTCAATTTCCTGGTTTTGATGTTGGACTATAGTCATGTAAGATGTTACCATAGGGGGAAACTGGGTGAAGTGTACACAGGACCTATTGAAACTCCTTGTGAATCCTTAGTTATTTCAAAATAAACAGTTTTAAATATTTCATGGTTAGAATAAGCAAACATTTTACACTAGAAAGGCCCTTTAAAATTCAGGGCCTCTTTATGGATCTTATCCACTCTTGCTGCAATAAGACTGCAGCATCCAAGCTTTTCTCAATAAACATTTTATTGAGGGCCTACTAAGTTGGCAAGTACTGTGGATATATTTTTAGAATGATTTTATACATGTGGCAGAGAATAAATGTTGGATGAATAATTGAACGAATGTAAGAATGAATGAAAACCTTATCACACCAACTAGATGGCAGGGGAATCACCAGATCTTAGGACCTGAAGTGGAATGATTCCCCTGGAGTGGAATAAAGAACATCAGTTTGGACAAAACCAAGCATCAGGATGATTCATCCACTTGAGCTCTTTAAGGAACATGAGTTTCATACTTCCTACTTGCTCTTCATCCTCCCTCCAGATGCTGGACAGCCCCGCCTGCCCCAACCAGGCTCACCTGCTCCATCTTCCCCAAGACAGGAGGACCAATGCCCACTCTTGACAAAGTGGAGAGGGACAAGGCATGGTGGCCAGAAAGTGACTATCTCCCCTGGGCCCAGGAAAGTAATATGGCCCTGTAGCCCTGCACAATCTCATCAAATAATTCAAGAGACCTGTCACCTAGAAGAGTGGTTAAGCTCCCTCTGTGTGGCTCCGGAAAGCAGACGGAAGAGAACAGTGAAAGTTACAAGGCCTCCTCTGGACAGAGTCTTGGTACCCTCAAGGATTTCCTAACTATCAGATCTCGCTCAAAATTGAATGAGTTTCCAGCTCAGGAGGGCATGTGTTTGCCATCCCTGGGGGCATCCCTGCAGAAGCTGGGTGGCCATTTAAGTGACATGGGGTGGAAGAGATTGTTGCTTAGGATAGAGTTTTGAGTTTGAAGCTCTGTCCCAACCCTCCTAAGTCTGAGTTCATGTGTTTCTGCGAAGTTCAGCAGAGGCTCCTGATGAATGTGTGAGGCCCGAGAAGAGGCCAGCAGCGTGAGAAACAGGTAACCAATGCTCCCCCATTATCTCCATCCCTATCCCTCGACCACGGCTCAAGACAACAGTCCCAGTGGCCAGTGGCCACTGGCTTCTGCATTTCAGCCTGGCTTGTATGGAGTGCACCCTCTCCATACAAGCCATTAAGGGGAGGTAAAGGGAGGATGTAGAAAGGATTACTTTCCCTGAGGGCTCCCCAGGGATTGTGATTCTCTCCCAGTGTACTGTTGGGTGGGAAATCATGTATACAGCTCAGCATTTGGTCCAAGGGCCCAACCAAATACCATGACATAGCAAAAGCTTTCAAAATCTTCTCTGGAAAAGAATTCCAACCTCTCCTTCAAATTTTAACTCATTATAGCTTGAAAGCTTAATTCGGAAACCATGTCAGATGTGAAATTTGAAGGACACTCATTACCTCCGAGCACCCGCTTTGTGCCCAGCACGGTGGTTTGTGGTTGTGCATCCTTGGTACAGAGATATGCACAAGCACCTTCTTGTCTAAAGTAATTTTTTTTGGCAGACTTTTATTTGAATACAATAGCTCCAGTATTGTGAAGTAACTCCAATGGAGCCACTGTTCCTTGATCTATGACATTTCCCTTTACAAGTAAAGATTTAAGAGGGAAATGACTGGGAAACTTGGTTTGGGTTAATGTAAATAAGACACAAGGTTTCTATGCCCTTCTGCTTTCACTGGGGACTCATTTCCCTAATACGGTCTCGTTGTAAAACAATCCACTCCTGAGGAGGTCAACAGTGAAAAGTTTGTCTTCTGAAATTAGTAATCAAAGAGTGAAAATAATTAATAGAGAAAACAGCACAGTTCCACACTGCGTTCCCATGTAGATGTCTATAGAACAATAAATCAGTGAGGGAAAGAAACAATATAGGCATTTACAATTAGGCCTCATGCATAATACCCTGGAAGGAGAATTTGTGTTAAAAAAGACAACATCTGCTGCAAGTTGGTTTATAAATAATACAGCTAGATATTCAGGTAATGACATGACAGACGGTCTCTTGTGTCCTTGTCCTTTTGTGTCCAGTGCTGAATGTGTTTACATCCTGCAGCTTATGACATACATGCCTGGCCTGTTTGTGCTCGGGCCAGGAGCTTCTCTCTTCTCCAGTTAAATGCTTGTTTGCCCAAACCATAGCATTCCACATCGACGACCCAGATATCCAGAGAAATCTGCTCCATTTGGTTTTAATTGATCCCTTACTGTGAGAAGGTAACTGCCTGAAAGAAGTGTGATCAGATGCACATTCGGTACTCTCATCCATGAACCAATTTCTTTTGTGTTGACACCCAGGCTTGACAAAAAGAGTGATGGTTAAGGTCAAGTGCATGAAAGCTAATTCTAAACAATGATGGATGAGCCAAGGCTTGGGCTCTATCTTATCTAGGATGTTCTGCTAAAAGGTTGGGTATTGTCCCCCCATTTTTAAAAGTCTCCTAATTCTCAAATTAATGAAGTTATCATAGATCCAGTATTTGTGGGGGCTCTTTCTTTTCTTTTGTTATTCAGTTCTTCACCAGTCTCCTGACAACAGCGTGAGTGATGGCCTTCAAGCAGATGATTCTTCTTTGCCATGAAGGAACTGATAAATACTGCCTGTCTCGGCAATAAATTGTGCATGAAATAGTCCACTCTGGTAATCTACAGAGTTACGGTAAGGAAAACAGCATTGTGAAGAAATACAGCAAACCTGCAATTAACTGAAACCTCAAATAACCTGAACTATGTTTTTATTTGTTATTGTTTCTGTTTGTATTCTGCATTAGGGGAAAGAGTCATAGCAAAATAAGGTGCTATTGGGGGTTTAATTCAAAAGTTTATTTTCAGGGTATTTAACGGAATTAGTAGACATTTATTTCAACCTCTGGTAACTGCTATGGCCTCAGTCCTGGAATATGAGGTTTCCTGTTTATGATGATGATCCATACACCGAGAAGCACCCAGAATTCTCACATAAAAACAAAAATAAGCTTACTAATTTTCGTTTCCTACAATAAGAAAGCAAATTTATGTATTATATACATTTTTCAACAGTAAAGATTGAATTAAAAGAATAAAAAGTAAAAGATTTTAAGTTAGAAATCTCAGGCTCTGATTTTGGTATGTAAAGATTTTTACTGTACTTAGAAATACACAATATATTTCAAAAATAAATTTAAATAAGTTGTTGGGTCAATTTTTGTTAGTTTTTTTGGATGGGTGCTTTAGACTACACTATTTTCTAGAAAGTGGTTCTGGTGCTTCTTGTGTAACATGGAGATACTCTTTGAGTGTCTTTCTCTAGGACTACAGCCATACACAAATGTTGCTTGGCCTGTGAACTAACTGGACATGTTGTCTGTCATTTCTACACGTCAAACTTATATATACTAGGAAACTCAATCATACACTCAAATACTTTGTGTCTTTCCCATGGATAGTTATTAAAATGTGCTCTGATGTTAGTCATTCACAAGAGAGTATAAATTTAAGTCAATATGTTAATGCTTCCAGGGATGTTCCCAATGTGAGGATTATCTCAAACAGTGAAATAAAAATGTCTGTTGTCATTAAAGAATGAGTAGGTATTGTGTTGTAGACCAAGAGTCTCTCAGCACCATGCTATTTTTGGCCTGGAAAGAGCCTTCGAAGTCATCCAGTAGCCTATTCCAATTATTTAGGTTCAACTCATATTGAAGCCTTGCTTTATGTCAGGCTCCTGCTCTGTTTCCTCAAAATGCTATCTCATTTCATCCTCACAAAACTCTATGAAGTTAGGATGATTATCATTTTTACTATCATAGGTGAGGTAATGGAGACTTCGAGAGTATTAATTTATGGGCTCAAGATCATATAACTAGTATATAGCAGAGCTGGTATTTAAACTAGGTTTTCTGGCTCCCAAAGTAGAGGTCTGTCAGCTATATGACTAATTGGGAAGCATATGAAAAAGAACAGGAAATATAGGACTTGACACTAGTGTTTATAACGATGAAATTCTTGGGAGAATAGCTTTTGCTATTAAAATACTATAACAAACCTCCCAAAACCCAGTGTATTAAAACAACCTTCAGGTATCTGGATCAGTTGGAAGTTGGCTGATCCAGGCTGGTCTCAGCTGGGCTTAGCTTCAAGCTTCAGTTTGGGTCCTGGTCTGTTTTATGTATCTCTCATCTTCCTGGGAACTGTGGGCTAGCCAGGGCATTCTTTTATCATGACAACTGCAGAAGGACACGAGAATAAGATTAACCACATAAGGTCATTTCACTCTTCATTTGTGTCAATTCGGATAACTTTCTATTGACCAACACAAATTGCAAGATCAAACCCAAAGTTTAAGGTGGCTGTTAGTGGAAGGAACCCCATTACAAGACTCTTAAAAGTGTCATCCAGTCATGGCATCAGGCTCAAAACCCAGGTTCTTATGGATTACATAAATTCTGGGTTTAGCTGCTCTTGATCTGAAAACCAAAGGACTGAAAAAATGAGTGCTATTCTCCCTCCACACCTAACGCGCAATGGTGGAACAGAGATAGGATTACTCCTCTTTGCAAAGGGAAGAATGGGAAGGACACAGCTGCTACTGATAATAGCAAGTCTGAAATTCCAACGGGAAAGTGGTGTGAAGTGCCCTGTCCCTGGACGTAAGTAATGTTCCTTGATCAGGCCCCAATTCTGCTCCCTAGGAGTCTACCTTGTGTTCATTGTTCTCCATCACTCTTGGCTCCACCCTCTGGAAGATCTTTCCTTTTCTAACATCCTCTTTGACCACTTCTGATGAAGCCAAGAGAGAATAGACTTTTCTTAAAGGTTGAGCAACTTCCTCAGACTGCTTCCTGTCTCTAGAAACTTGGGGTCCCCCAGGACAGTTTACAAATTGAACAATCTTGGTCTTTATATAATATGTCCACCAGTGGTTTTGACAATATAGATCTCTCAAAAGCTGCATAGGTTTTCCATGTGTTTGATTCTAGTCAACTTCATGTGCCAAAAACACCCACAATTATTTCCAACACATGCCTCTCTCTATACGTAGACTCAATTATGAATATTTCAGCCTCAATAGACTATGAGGTTGGGGACTGTGGGACTATGCCCTAATCTTTCTATAAGACTTTTTGTTCATCTGACATGATAAACTAAGCACTATAATATTTCTTTAGTTGGTCATTCCTCTGCTTTGTTTTTTATGTTAAGGACATAGCTTACTGTCAGCACCACAGTTTTTTCACAGAGTATCATACTGGCTGCACCTTCAGAAAATGAGATTCCAGCATTGGGACTTATTTCCAGCCTTGGGATTTCTGGACTTTATATATTCCCTCAAAATGTTGCTTGCAAAAATAGCTTTCTCTTAGCCCATCAAATGCAGCCATAGCAACAGCTAAAGCTTTTAACATTTTGCTGTAGCTCTCCTCCCTCAAATCTACAAATGAATTAGGTACACCATCTACCTTCCAGATTATTGCAGTAACAGTTTACCAGTGTTTGCCATTATGTAACGTGGTTTCTCAGTTTTTCATCCTCCTCTGTTGGGTTGTTGGGGTTTGTTTGTTTTTTTGCCATTTTATTCTAGTTGCCTGTAGCAGCTTGTATATCAATTGCTGTCTGGTTTCCAAACCACTGCCACATATTTTACGTTTTTGTTGTGGGAATAACCCATTTGCAGGACCAATTTCTGTGTTCATCATTTATCCACCATAACGTTTCACAACAAACCATCTTAAAATTCACTGGCTTTTAAAAACAATCATATGTAAATGTTTATGCGTCTGTGAGTTGCCTGGGGGTTGGCTGATCCAGGCTGGGCTTAGCTGAGCTCAACTCCAAGCTGCAGGTTGGCTCCAGGTCTGGTCTGTGTGTCTCTTGTCCTCTTTAGACAAGCAGGTTAGCCAGGTTATGAACTTCTTATGGTGACGGGGAAAGCTCAAACACATTTCTTATGGTGAAAGTAGAAACCCAGACACATTTGTAGCCTCTACTTGAATCCTGTTTCTTAACATTACTTTGGCCAAAGCCAGTCAGATGTTAAACCCTATATTAGCTTTCTATTGATGTCATAACAAGTTACCACAAACTTAGTGGCTTAAGAATTACACAAATTTATTATCTCACATTTCTATAGGTCAGAAATCTGACACAGGCCTTTTAGGGCTATAATCAAGATGTCAACAAGCCTATGCTCCTTACCAGAGGCTCTGGGAAAGAATCCACTTCCAAGCTCATTCAGGCTGTTGGTCAAATTCAGTTCCTTGTGGTTGCAGGACTGAGGTCCCTGTTTCCCTTCTGGCTATCAGGCAGGGACCCACCTCTGTTCCTAGAGGCTGCTTGCTTTCCTTCTCATGCTTTTCCCCTCTATCTTTCAAAGCCAGCAAGGGCACATCAAGTCTTTCTCATGGTTTAAGTCTCTGCAGCTTCTCTTTGTGCTGCATTTCTTCTGCCTTCCTCTTCTGCCATACTTCTCTGATGGACTCCAGTTAGACAAATTTCTTCAATTTTAAGGGCTCTTGTGGTTAAATTGGACTCACCTGGATAATCTAGGATACTCTCCTTGATTTAAGATCAAGGAGATCTGCAACCTTAATTCCTTCTGTAAAGCCCCTCCACAGCTGTGCTTAGATTCATGTTTAATTGAATAGCCAGTGGACAGAAACCCTGAGTATGGTCTACTGCAGACTCAAAATCAAGGGGCGTGGACATGGACTCTGCCCAGCAGAATATGGCAACTCAGCATCATAGGGTGGGCAAAAGTGTAGTCTTACCAGAGAGAAGAAAGAAAGAGAGTGAATATTTTTGAAAAACCAAAATCAGAGGTCAGCATACCTTTTCTGTTAAGGGCCAAATAGTAAATATTTTAGGCTTTGTGAAATATATGGTCTCTGTCATAACTATTTAACCCTGCCATTGTAACTTCAAAGCGCCCGTAGGCAAAATATAAATGAACAGGCATGAGGGTGTTATAATAAAACTTTATTTACAAAATCAGGCAGCAGACCAGATTTGGCCCACAGGCTATCATTGTCAATTCTTGATCTAAATCACCCACCAGGCTCCTTCCCCTATAATAAGAGGCTTTGGTGACGGATCATGTCTTGTAATATAAAGTGGGCCCCAAAGAAAACAAAAGAAAAGAAATATTAGTTTCTTATCACAGGAACTGATTTTACCCTGGACAGCTTTTTGTCTGAAAGCTTCCTTCAAAATTGGTACATTCTACCATTTAAGGTAAGGTTTACAGACTGAAACATTCCACCTGATTATCTATCGATAGACCACACCGTGCAAGATTGCACCAGGCATTTCTGGGAAAATCATAGGCTGAATGTCCAGGAAATTCTGGGTATCTGTTATGCATCATACCCACCTTGCTGGCTGAGGCAGGGGCAGCCTAAGGTGGCTGAATCACTTGTGACATGTGGTGATTGCTTCCCTATGTAGGGATTGTTCCCACTCCTCATAGATATGGGTGCAATAGAGGCATATTGCTCATTCTGAGAATTTCTATCATATTCTCCTGGGACTGGGAAGGGCATTCTGAAATCTGGAAATGCTTGTCTTGTGGAGAGACGCTTGTCAGAAACCTTAAGAGTCCTCCAAAATTCAGTTAAGTTCAGCTTGATAAAGACAGAGCATCTCCTGTGTGTCCAACACGGGGCTAGAAGATAAAAATGACCAACTGGGTCCTTCGTGTGGCCCCTTCACTGTAATGGTGACTACCCTGGGTCCTGTAGGAGGTGCACAGGCAGGCTGAACAGGGCCTCTTTGCATTCATCTTCCTTGACTTTCTTGAGCATTTGCTTATGGAGTATTAAGCATTTTCTTTGTAACAGCTGATTAAAAGATTGCTGTTACTGAAGAAAACATAGATTTAAAAACAAAAGCAGTTAGTAGCTTTTATCCATCAACAAGGAATTAACCAATTGGCAACAAGTGGGACAGCTCAATTTCTTTAGATATCTGAGGCCTAAATAGCTTAATTGGGGAAGCATGTTAAAAGGGATGGAATGACATTCATTATGGATTAAGCTAATACATTTCAGACCCATCACATGGCTTAATTTAACAAATTCCACATCTTACTGTTTGGCAGGAAATGGCATCTCATGAACATCATTACCAGTCAGTCTGACTTGAGTTAGTCGAAAAGGCTGACTCCATCTGAAAACTGTTAATCCTAATAATACTGTGCTTTGCCTTGGCAAAATCCTCTGTGTGCTTGGGAAGCTTAGGAGTCTACTGCCAGCCTCCCCAATGCCCTTCCCTCCCACCATGTTACTCAAAGTGAGGAGGGAAGGAGTAGCACTTACACTTTCCAGTTAAACCCATCTGAAATGGAGTGGGGCTAGTCCACTGTCGGGAAAACTGGATGTATGCTCCCATGATTACCTCTAAATTTTAAACAGAAATCATGGAATTGTAGTATGTTCATGTTTCTCTTTCATTAGATTAATTATACTCTTTTGATGTAGGAAAGGGAAAATGAGAAATTTGGTGAAAAATAATAAAATTACTACTTTTTATTATTGACCATCTACTATGAACCAAGGAATCTGCATGCATTAACTCATTTCCTCCTTAAAATAACTGTGCAAAGTGGACATTATTCCTCCTAATTTGCTGTGAGGAAACTGAGTTTCGATAAAGTTAAATAATTTGGCCACGGTCACACCTGCTAGAGGCAGGATACCAAACAAATCATATTGATTCCAGTCCTTCAGATTTATACCTTCTACTTGACCTTGTGGCCCCAGGGGAAGAAGTGGAGCTTTACTCACAATGCTTAAAGCAATCAATCCCCCTTCGGGATACCAACCAAAAGGTGTCACTTCCAACTTGCAGGGATCATACTTGGTTGAGACATCTCAAATGCCCCTTACAATTGAGAAGGGATTCTCCCAACTTTCCTCCTCTCCTCAGTGGGAATTCCACAAGTTTCCTCCAATTCTCACGTGTCACAAATGGGAATAGAGGTAGGCTGCATCTCCCCCTGTCCTATAAGCTATGGGCCACAGAACTTTCTTGCCTAACTTGAGGCAGCCCTGACAAAAGTATAAAGAAGGTAAAATTGGCCTGTGTTTCAGCCCCTCCTACTCTTTCTTCATTATTCATGTGTCAGTCTAATAGTACTACATAAAGACAACCACAGACTCTCAGGGGCTGCAGTAACAAGCATTTATTTCTTGCCCACTTATCTGCAGTCATTTTGGGTGGCTCTGATTAAGGCAGTGTGTTTAGGTTATGGCTGCAACTCAGCTGAACTAGGCTGGTCTCTGACCTCTGGGCCCTGGTGTGAATCAGGGAGTTGACTGGATTGTGCTGATCTCAGCCCGTCTTAGGTAAGTTTCCAGCCTGCTCTGTGTGCCTCTTGCTCCAGGGCCAGTAGGGTATTTCTGCTCATGGAGATGGACTAAGTACCAGAGAGGTGAGAGAAAGAAGGCAACGCTCTGAAGTATCAGAACAAACACATAGTCACTTCTTCCCACATGTCTTGGGCCAATTTGACGTCTTAGGCTGAACATATCTCTGACATGAAAAGGAAATTATAGTTCTATCGAAAATAAAGAAGGGGAGAATGGAGCTCTGCCACAGGGAGAATGGGAATAACCTATGAAATGCAGTTTACCAGCAATCAACTCTCCCATTTACTTCTAAGGCTAGCACTAGTATAGGCAGAGGTGAGCCCCCACATTACCCTCTCTGAAAACCAGCCTGGATTATGTGTACCTGATAACTGCCTTGGTCAGTGCAATGAGCAACACTGTCAACCCCAGTGGGCCACATGATGAAGTTCTTTCTCTTGGTGTGACTTTGCAGTGCAGCATTACCCACGAGTGAGAGTCTGAGTGGGCCCAGAAGCATGGTCCCTGGATGTGAGTCTAGTCTAACTTCAGAACTCTGGTCCTTTTCCAGAAGGACTGGCTTGGAGCAGGCCATTTCACCATGGCCACCAAGGCAGCTATAGAATACACCCCTTATAGGAGTTTCCAAGAGATCCAACTCACTGACAGACAATGCCCACATGTCACACTTATCAGCACAGTCAATAGCAACCTTTCATTCATTAATTTGGGATTTATAGAACCTCAGCTGTGTTCCATATACTGCTCTAGGATTTAGAAGTAGGAAGATGCCAAATTCATAGATCAAGCCCCGTGGGAGATTACTGTCTAGTTCGTAAGGCAAACACACAAAAGAACAATAATAATTTTTTAAAGAGCTAATAATTATTCATCAATGATTACATGCTGGACATAGTTCTAAGTGTTTTATTTTCATGTATTAACTCATTGAATTCCAACAGCTCTATGAAGTAGGTACTGCTATTATCCCTTTTTTTTAATAGATAAGAAACTGAGGCAGAGAGAGATAAAGTAATTTGCCTCAGATCATACAACTATTAAGTAGTAGAGCCAGGGGGCCAGCCCCGTGACCGAGTGGTTAAGTTCGCGCACTCCGCTGTGGCGGCCCAGGGTTCGGATCCCGGGTGCGGACTTGGCACCACTCGTCAGGCCACGTTGAGGCGGCGTCCCACATCCCACAACTAGAAGGATCTGCAGCTAAGATATACAACTATGTATGGGGGGGGTTGAGGAGATAAAGCAGAAAAAAAAAAAACAAACATTGGCAAAAGTTGTTAGCTCAGGTGCCAATCTTTAAAAAAAACCAAAAAGTAGTAGAGCCAGGATTTGAACCCAGAGAGTCTGGATCAGAGTCTATGTGCTCAATCACTACGATGAACTTCCATGAAAATGTGATAAGTGCTAAGAGACATTCAAACCTAGTGCCTGTGGGAGCAAAGAGATGGGAGAGCACCTAACTCTGTCTACAGAAAGTTTTTATGAAGAAAACAGCCCTTGGAAGGGGGTCAGGAAGGACCAGGTTTGTACATGTAGATAAGTGAGAGGACAGCATGTCAGTCAGAGAGAATAGCACAGAACAAGCATGGAAGCAGGAGAAATTGGAATTCAGAGTTCAACATGGCAGGAGTTGAGGATAACGGAGCCACCTTTACTTGGCAAATGAACTGGTCTGAGATGGGTCTCCTTTTCTTCACCCTTACAACCATTTAGTAGCAGAAAGGCTGAAATGCTGGAAAGCTGGAAGAAGGAAATCAAAACATATGGATAATATTCAGGTAGAACAGTCCACCCATAAATGAATAATTGAATCTATGTGGGAAATATTTTTACTTCTGTGGAAACGTGCCCAAATTCAGCCTGTCTTGTTATGGTTACATGGGTCTTAGCCAAGGATGGGTCTTTGCCAACCATTTAGGTCCAAACGAATGCAAATTTATCTGTGATTGAGCAAAACAGAATAAATAACCAAACCCATTAGAAGTTACTTTGAAGAGATTGAATCATTAAAGAACACTGCTGAGTTCACTGCAAAGTGGAGAAAATCATCCAAAATTAGTTTCCACTTAGATAGAGACTAGTTCAAAGACGACTTCATTCATTCATTCATTTAACAAATATAAAAACAAATCTATTGAGCACTTACTCTGATTCAGGCTCCATTCCAGCCTCTGGGGACACACTGGCACACAAGGCTGACTAAGACCTGCCCTTGCAGAACTTCCATCTAGTGGAAGGGACAGAACCCAATTAGGGACGGCCTGGCCAGGCACCCATCAGTTAGAGGACTGGATTCCATAGACAGGCTTGTAAAGACACGCCTCTCAGGGAGACGAATCTCTTGAGCTGTTGGATGAGAGAATATTTGTGTGAGAGCTTTGAGCATGCGTGGTGTGTGGGGGAGGGGGCTGCACTAAGAAGCCTCATATTCCCCCTCTGTTCCTCTCTCAGTGGCTACCTGGGATCTGGACTATGAGAAACAGGTTCATAAAACTATTTAGCTGAGATTGGAAGTCAGCAAAACAGTCCTGGAGTGTGAGGGGATGAAAGCACCTTTCAATGGGATCCTTCTCCAAATTCTGGACTGATTAAGAGATGGACACAGAATTTAGACAGATGGAAGCAACATATCAGCTTTATGTCTGAAAAAGCTATTTTGGAGATTACAGAATGCTTAGATGTGTGGCAACAATTGGGCTTCCTTGTAGTTTCCCTTCTGAACTGAACTTACCCACTCAAGCTGTAGACCACATCCCTTTACCACCAAGTAGGGTGGCACCTGCATAGTTAGCTCTGTGTCAAGAGAGACAAGAATGTGTCTACCCTGAAGACGGGCCACTTGAAAAGAGAGGGAACCCAGAAAGAACTGAAACAGGAACATCTAGTTCCTTCTCCCGCCCTTTGCTTCTGGTTGTTTGGACTACACATGTAACAGAACTCCAGAAGAATTGTTTAGACAAATAGGTAGTCTTGTTCTCACTTGACAAGTTGTCCAGAGTTAGACAATCTAGAGTCAGAGCCTGCAGTGCCATGAGAATGAGACGTTAAGCAATCCCAGTTCGTTTCACCTTTCTACTCCATCCTCCTTAGTTTGCATTCTTGTCTTCATGGACACAAGATGGCTGCTCCCCCTCTAGTCATCACTTCTATGTTCCAGGAAGTAAAAAGGGGAAGAGCAAAAGGCAGAAGCCAAAAAGATACTTGTCATTTGAGTCTGCCCTCTTTAAGAAGCTTCACCAGAAATCCCATCCAGTGACTGGCATTACATCTCAGTAGCCAGAACCAGAGCAAATGGCCAGCTACCCCTGACTGCAAAGAAGTCTAGGGAGGTGAAAATATTTTACTGGGCATATTGACATACCCAACAAAATCAGGTTCTCCTACTAAGGAGGAAGAGGAGAATGTATATTGTGTCTGCAACTAACGGAATCTGGAAGCCTTGGGGAGAATTCCTGAAGAGATGTGGGGGAAGGCTGGAGCCATTTTGCCAGAGTTCTCTCTCTGAAGACTATATATTCCCTCCAGTCAATGGAAGGGTCATAAATGTGGGGTAAGCTTTTCCCCAACAGACCGGCCTGAAAGTATTTGGAAAAGTGCTGTCTCTCTCTGCACCCTGTCTTCTCATGCTCCACTTGCACCCTCCCCAAATCCTGTCCCTTTTCCTGCCCCTATTAGGTACCTGTATCTTGCCTTCTTCTGTGGCTGCCTTCCAGACAGAACTCCAAACCTGGGAACTTCCCTGACCCTCACTTCCCCATTACACTTTCACAGTGTCGAGTCTGACGATGGTCAAGTCCTGTTCTCTTTAAGGAGACTGGCTAGTGAATTTGATCAATTACACCTCATGACAGGGGCAATAGCTACAAGTAAGTTAGTGGATTGCCCTTTCCAGACAAAATATTTTAATATGAGATGACATAGGCCAAAGAAATATCTAATAGTTGTATTTCAGGCAATGGATTAGTCAAAGAGTAGGGGAGGATTTGGGGCAGGGGCTGCTCAAAACATTTCACTTGCATGACTCCTACAGGGCTCCTGAAAGCATTTATATAGCTAGTACTGTGGAAAATAAGACCACAGAGTCAGACTTTTTGAAAGGCCTTTGTTATTTTCTCAAAGCTGTGTTGCTGGATAATAGGAGAGGTTTGCTCACCAACCAGAAGCTGGGTGCCATGGATAATGTAGGTGCTCCACAGAGATTTCTTTAGATCCTGTTCTGCATATCTCACACCCACCCTCCCTGCTCACACAGCACACCTGTGGTTCTCCTCTGGGGGACCACATAGACTACTGGAAGCTGCTTTGCCCACATTCACAAGAAATTGAGGTAGCAGGGGATTGACATCCTCTCTGGGGCATCACTTAACCCTTAACTTATGGGGACAGAAGTATGAAATTCCCTGTGTTAGAACAGGACAATTATGAGGCATAACTTAGGGTCCAGAATTCCCAGAGAGATCAGGGTGAAGTCCTCTGCTGGACTTTACAGCTGAGATCACATACTGCTTGGTTTCCTCCCCTTCCCTAACCTGATGCCCCATTTCTTTACCAGGTTCCCTGGGAGCACTTCCTTAATATATGGATTTTACACAAATCTTCATCTCGGGGTCTACTTTTGAGGAACTTAACCTGAGACACTGGACAACCTTAACACATTCTTTTACACACCAATTTTAGGCTTTCTTTTGTATATGAGTGTAACCCAAGACTCCTTTCAAGCATTGCCTTCCGGTCAACAGACACCAGGAGTGCTCTCATTGTCAAGTGAAGGAAGGAGGGCTTCTGATATTCAGGGGAGGGATTTTTTGTGATAATTAGAGGAAGATAGGCGAGACATATTAGTCATAAGGGAGCTGACCTCCAAAGGTGTTTTTAAGGAGTGCTAATAACAAACATTTGAGAGATAGCACAGCATTTTTCGGTCAAGTATTAAGTATTTTGATTCTGACACCAATTCCAATTTGTGGGTTTTTCTTTTCCCATACCACCAAGCAATTCTCCAACATCAGCTGAGTGAACTACAATTCAACACAATTCTGACACTATCTATCTGGAGATAGTGTTAGATCACACATGTGAAGGGCTCAGTCCCACAAGACTACCCCCCTCACTTCAGACGCCAATGCAAATCCAGGTTGTCTCCTGGGCTTCTGACCAACTGTCTATAGATCTGAGGTTCCCACGACCCCCTCCTTGAGTTCCATTAATTTGCTAGAGGAGCTCACAGAACTCAGGGAAACATTTTACTTACTAGATTACCGGTTTATTATAAAAAGGAACATCCAGATGGAAGAAATGCGTAGGACTAGTATGTGGTAAAGGGTACGGAGCTTCCATGCCCTCTCCAGGTAAGCCACTCTCTCCAGATCTCCATGCCTTCACCAACCGAGAAGCTCTCCAAACTCCATCCTTTGGATTTTTATGGAGGCTTCATTACACAGGCATGATTGATTAAATCATTGGCCATTGATGATTGAACTCAATCTCCAGTCCCTCTCTCCTTCCCAGAGGTCAGGGTTGAAAAGTTCCAACCCTCTAAGCACATGGTTGGTTCCTCTAGTGACCAGCTCCCATCCTTAGGTCACCTGGGGGCCCAAAAGTCACCTCATTAACACAACAAAAGACAATTTTGTGCTCCCGTCACTTAGGAAAATCTAAGGGTTTTAGGGGCTCTTGGCCAAGAAGGGGGATGAAAACCAAATTTATATTTCTTCTTATAAATCACAATATCATTTTGCTGCAATTTTAAGCTTCCATACCTAGTAAACTAAAGTGGAGCTTAACCGTTACAGAGGCTAATCCACATCCGTAGACCGGGCACGGGTCTATGAAAGGAGGGGATGCAGTCCTAGTAACTTTTGGTAGCTCATGCATTCAGGTAGTGAGTCTCGAGCTTCCCTAGTTTATCAGAAATTTGCATGCAGCTCTTATTCTGATTTCAGCACTGTTCTAGGTTCTCAACACACAGTGACGAACAGGTGAGACCACAATCCTGCCCTCATAGAGCATTAGATTGGACCTAAATGGTTCTCTTTGATGCCTCCTCTTTCCTATTGGTGGGATTTGTAAGCAGTAAGCTGGCTAAAGCAGCAGGCAGCATGGGGGAAAGAGTATGTAGATGGCACATTAACAACAGGAGGAACCATGGAGGGAAAGAAGAAGAAAGAACCAGCACCTCAGTTCTTCTATTGCTTCTCCAGATATGCACTGTGAACTCCCTGTGCTAACACAAAGCTGCTTGGAGATGAACAACATGTGCAACAGGGCAGCCAGAAAGAGCCACTGAAGTTAAATGGCGACTCACGGGCTCAAAGGCACAGCAATAAAGCAGGTCCCGTGCTGCCTCCCTCTCTGGAGGATGGGGCTGTGTTTCTTGGTTTTATGAGAAAACTCCCTGTGATTCCAGTCTCCGCAGCCTTGCTGTACTACTCATTCCTTCAAAGCAATTTCTTTCTTCATCTAAAAGGTTCTCCACAGCTGTCTGGCACTGCGCTCTCCGAACAAGAGCCACGTGTGACTGAAAGCAGACAGCTCCCTGGTTTCCATCACCACGGCTAAGAGAGTTAATGGGCTCAGGCATGGGGACGACACATCATTCCTAGCATTTTGGGTAACTGTAAGGGAGACACCACTTGACTTCCAGCCTGCTTGGGATGTGTCACGGGAAGGCTTCAACCTGCAGAAATCGAGGTTGGTGGAAAGATCGTCCTGAGGTTGAACAACTGCTGAAATGGTGTTATCAGAGCTGAGAAAGCACTGACTTGTAATAACACACCCTCTTAAGCATGTGATCATTTTCTCAGGACTTGGGGACAATGCAAGAACAAGCTACTCTGACGGCCAGCTGACTTGCCTGAGCAAGTGAATTTGGGGTTGACCCTGGACAAAGCAGATGAGGGCTGGCTGTAGACACTCAGGCTCTTGCCAGGGTCTTCCTAGGGTCCAAATGGGGGTGACAGTACTTACCGGGTGGGGGCAGAAAGGACTGAGCTTCCAGAGGAAATGGCAAAATCTTTGTGCCCTCCGTTAAGAACCTTCACGAAAACGAGGCGTGTGGAATTTCAGCTGCTCTCGAAAGTGCCTCTGAAACCCCATGGCCAACGGAGTCCAAGGTTAATGAAACCCACACCCCATCCTTCTCCTCCTAATCCCTCATTCTTCCATAGTCTCAGTTCATAGGACATTTGTCAGATTTCCAAATCCATGAAGATGAGCTTCCCTCCCTACTTGCTCTGAATCAGGGAAAACTGGGAGGTTAAGGAAAGATAAGGATATTAACTAACATTATTATTAATAACTCTTATTAAGTGCCAACCGTTTGCCAGCCATTGCACTACATGGCTTGTATGCATTTGTTCATTTAATAGACACAACAAGCCTAAGAGGGAGGGCGGTCTTCATATTATCTCCATTTTACAGAGGAGGAGACAGTCTCAGTGATGGTAAAACACTTGCCTGATGGTCACACACAGCTCATAAGTAGCAAAGCGGAATTCAAAGCCCGTCTCACTTCAGAGCCCAGGTTCTTAACCACTACACTTTACTGGTTTCCTTTTCACACCTCCGCCACATTCCTTCATCCAGACAGCTCCCAGCCATTCATTGCAGGCTGTCACACTAACTGCTTTTGGGCAGGCTCTGTCCTTGACCGGACTATAGGGGTGCACTTGTTTGGGCACTTCTGGCCTCCTCTAAGTGCATCCTTTTATCCTATCCATCTTTAGGCATGCTTCTGCTTCCCAGTATAGAAATCTCCAGTATGGAAATACATCAGGTGTTTCCATCATGCTGTGAATTTAAGTCCTCTCTTTCAGGGCCAATTGCCTTGTGGAATGAAGGACTTGTTCCTTGTTAAAGAGCCTGTGCCAGACTCACTGGGGAGGTATTTGGGGAAATGGAAATCTATGATCTATTCCAGTTCCTGGAAATTATAAGAATAAGTGATTGCACCTCTGCCATCATGGAAGTTACTCCTTAAATCAAGTCCACTCAGGAGACACTCTTGGTCCCACTGTACTTTGGTTGGTTGAGATTAGGAGGTAGGAATGGGTGTCTGTCCAAAACTAGCTTGGCGATTTTAATTCTGGGTTGGATCAAGAGACACAGACACCCTCAGACTGTAGTCACTTCATCATTAAGGGGCTTATTTGGGGGGTGCAGATTGGAGGGAAGGTGGAATTCAGACCCCCAAAATCTGCGTGGGCCAAAGTGGATACCATCTGACCTAAGACAACCATTTATTTCCAAAGTCATTCTATGGCTATAGGAACATTCTATGTTCCCGAATAATGAACCCTGAAAACTCTGATTTCTCATGGAAGCAGTAAGGTATAGTGGTTAGAAGCACGCTCTTTGGAGTTAGACTTCAATTGGAATCCCAGCTTTGCACACGAGCTGTGTGTCCTTAAGCAGATCATTTTCGTCTCTGAGCCTGAATTCCCTGTAACAGTGGGAAGACCAAATGAGACAAATATAAGTAAAAGTGGACAGATTTTAAGTACCCAATGAATATTAATTATTATTTATATGATTATTGTTAGTAAATCACTTATTACAATGGTACAGAACAAATGTTCAAAAATAGTAACTCACTGAAGTTATAATTATTAAAGTTCTTAGCAAGTACCCAACTCATTTTATGCTATGGATATTATTATTGTTGTTATTATTATTATTTTCAGGAGCCTAGAGAATTCCAAAATCATGATGACAATGGGTTTTGAAGCTCTGCCATGCTTAGCTGACATTCTAGGGGCTCACAAATTTCCTACCACCAGAAAATGACATGGGATCAAGCATCATGGGTTAGGTGACCTCTGTCGGATAATCTCCTTGACCAAGCGAATAATTAAACTCATATTAATTAAGTTTTCACCAGGTGCTTCCACATAGGCTCACTCATTCAGGCCACTCAGTGCCCTTTGAGAGAGGTAGCACAATCTCCATTCTTACAAAGATTGAGCAGAGTCTTGAAGAAGCTAACTAATTTTTCCCAGGTGGGGCAGGTAGTGAACTGCAAAGCCAGGATTAGATCCCAGGATGATGTGACTCCTTTCCGTTATCCAGTGATGCAGGTGGTGTGGTCATAAGGCAAAATATAGCTCATGGAAAAAGAAAATTCATTAGTGAAAAATTCCTCATGCCCTCTTGAGATTTTCCAAAGATAATTTCAATGTGTGTGCCGGGTGAGGCAGCTTTAGGTTTTGACTTTCAGGGCTGTCTCCCAGGTGGTGTGATAACGAGATACCTTGGAAAATCTTCATCCCTTCTTCCCCCTCACATTTCTGCCCACTCCCAGGAGAAGGCACCAGCATTAGGCCAACCAGAAAGGTGATGGATTTTGGTTATCCTTAGCTATTAAAGACCAAGGCAATGAGACGGACGATATCTCTAGTGCCTCTTTCGATTTTCCCACTTGTGGAAAAGGCATCTGCACGCATGGCTCCTTTGAACTGAAGATGAACGGCAGAATATTTAGAAGGAAGTCAGCCCAAATGTAAACACTTTATCTGATGACGCAGACTCACTGTTAGCTGTGCCCCTCTCCATTAAAAAATCAAAAAAGAAAGGTAACAGAAGAAGACACTTCTATGCAGTCCTTGAAGAATAAGGGTTCTGGATTTCCTCCTCCTCTTCCTCCTCTTCACGACTATATTCAATACAATTGCAAATCCAGCCAAAAATTAGCTTCTTCCGTTTTCTCTGTACTGTTTATGTTTGTTTGGGTTTGGGTTTCTTCTCTCCTTCCATTTTTGAGAATATTTTCTTTGTAAGGGCCCAGTTCTCTGGCACAGACTCAACTTCTCCAGGAATCCACATATCCTTGGCTTCGCAAAAAACCTACTCACACTTCTCAAGGCCTGAAAGATTTTCAGATCCCTTTGACTACAAGAGAGGGAGAGAGAGAGACAGAGAGAGGGAGTGAGAATGAGAGAGTTATTCCTCCACATCTGCAGGGAGTTTGGCTGTCTCTGTCAGCAAGGGAGGGCGACTTCTCCTATTGTAATCTGCAGTCATTAGTTTCAGGGAGTCATCATTTGTCTGTCTTCATTTCAGAGCTCATCCATCAATTTCAAAATAAGAAGATGGTGTTTACTAGTGAACTTTAGCTTTCCTGGGGTCACTAGCCCAACAAAGCAATTGCCTGAAACTGGGAAAGTGAGTAAGGACCAACTCCTCCCAGGTGAATTCTGAGGTATATGGCAAGTCTTATTTCAATAACCTACCCTCTGTTAAACCTCATCTCTTCGTCTTCCCCAGTCCTAATGGGTGCCCCACTGGTGCTCTTGCTGCTTGTATATACCATTCCCAAAGGCATTGTTCTTAGTGAACTGTTCAAGACACATTCTTTCATTCATTCATTAATATACACACACATACACACAAATATACCATGTGCCAGTCTCCGTGACAGGAACTGAGGATCCAAAGAGGAATAAGAGACAACCTCCACTCTCAAGACACTAGCAGAAGAGAAAGGCATATATACAGATTAATTATAAATGCTATAATAAAGCAATAGAAAAAGTTCAGCAGCGTTGGGTTTTGTTTGGGCTCAGTAAATAAGAAAGGCCCAACAAGCGAATTCTTTCTAAGGTATTAACTGATGGTCACTTAGGAATTACCCTTTCAGGGGTTAGGGATATAATCCATGCTAGTTCTCTTGAATTCACCAAGGTGTTTGATTTCATGATTATCTAGAATTTCTGGGAATCATTACAGTATAGAAATGCCCTTGTTATAAATTTGATATTAAGAATATTAATTAACAAAAACATTCTGTTATTGCTATACCAATAAACTAGTAAGTAGACTATATGTCTTTTGAGAGTGTCTGCGCAGCTTTAGTTTGCAGAACCCTCATAACCTTGTGAACACTGACTGCTGATTTCTTTTCCTGAGTGGAGATACAATGGCTTGGTGTCCAGTTGTCTCTATGTTCAATTATTGAGCCTGTTTCTGTGACTACAAAATCATTTTATCCCTTCCATAGCCACATGATTCTTCTTTCAGGAAAATGCAGTATTATCTTGTGGGTCAGGGTGCTTATTTCATAGATGTTGTTTATATCAGATTCCATTTCTCTAATATGAAAATTAGTACCTGATTCTTAGCAAAGGTGATTTTTCTCTTCTATCTGGTTTATTCTATTTAACTAACATACTGTAGACTTACCATATGCCAGGCATTGTATTAAGTGCCTTTCCATAGAATATTTCATATGCTCCTCCCCTTGTTTCTATGAACCACGTTTTGGTATCCTCATTTTTCAGCTGGGAAAATGGAGACCCACAAGGATGAAGTCTCTTGCTTGAGGTTCACAGGTCAAAAGTGACAGAGTTGGAACTAGAACCCAGGTCTGTCAATTGCTAGTCCAGCATACTCTCAGCTACACCATGGCTCCCCCTATACTTTGTGTTAACATTTGAGTTTCCCCAAAAACATTACTGGTAGGCCTACAGTTTCACTTCCCATCTGATAGCCTATTTTCAGCTTTGGGTGGTGGTACCTCCAGCTCCTATTAAGTCATCAGTTAGGACAGTACGTGTAGGAAGAGGTTTCTTGGAAGAATTCAAGGCTCGCTCAGTCTGTCTTTCTTTATTTGAAAATGTCTTTTCTCTAGTAGTTGGCTTTCAAGTAGCACACTGGACTTATAACTTCTTGAGCTCGGAGATGCTCTCCTGAGGACATATTCTTTATTTTAATTGAAGTCTTCATCATTGGCTGGCTTCCAAGTGGTCTACCAGATGTCTTTTTCTTTGCTGTAGCTGAAGCAGATTATGATGTTCCAGTTCATTTTTCCAATTTGCTGTACTTTGCTGGCAGCCTGATTTCTTTAGCAAACCACACTTGAGAGGCCAAAATCATGGAGCAGGCAGCAACAAGTGAGCCTTCAGGATATGTTTTCTTAGATACTCTCAGGCAAATTATGCACACACACACACACACACACACACAGAGACACACACAAACTCTCCCATCTTTTATTTTAGTGGCTAGGCCTAGATTTTCCTAAATTTTCACATACATGTAACTTTCTCAGGATATGCAGCCCCAAAATTAATCCTCAAGGGACTAACTAATCCCCCAACTGGGACCTTAAGAAATCTCCTTTCTCAGAAAACTTTCATTTTCTTCTTGGAAGCTTGAAGAAAAATACCCACTGCCTTTTCCTATTCTTTTCTTCAATCCTATCTTTTTATGTCCCGAGATGCTTCATACTTCGGAATGACTTGTATATAGCGTGTGTGTAGGAATGAGGGAATGCCTTAAAGTTTGTTCTACCCTTTGAAGCAAATACAGAGTTAATTCTTACTCATAACTGTATCAACAGTACCTGGAACAGTTTCTGGTACTTAGTAGTAGCTAAAAAAATATTTATTGAATCAACTAGCTCATAGTCAAGCATCAGCTGGTAGACGAAGGCAATTTGGGGAATGTGGTCATTTCTTATTTTTCACAGTGACTTTTAGAGTCTGTGTGACCTTTACCCCTAACTTAAGTGGCACATCATGAGTGGTTTCATTTTACTTTCCGGTTCCATAGAGGAGCAAACCAATTAAATGTATAATAAAACAGATGGGAATTTGGGCTTTATAGGACTCTGGGAGGGTCCAAGGGCCTCCTGGGACCTGTCACTCAAGTGAGGACTGGAAATCTCCATCTCTTGGCCAAGTTTTGTTAGCCTCAGGTGACAGCTTTAACACAGTGTCAGGCTGCCTTTTCAACAAAATACAAACAAAACCAAATAGAAGAAAAACAATCAAACCAACCCCCCACTGCCCACTGGCTGACTGAAGCAGCAGGGTTGTTGTGTTGAGGAAGGGGCTGGAACAGGAGGAGGTGGCAGTTTTCTAACAAACTGTATTGTTTGAACAATTTTATTTAGTGTAGAAAAAAGAAGTCCCTTGTACTGAAGATTTATTTGGAAGTTCTGGGCAGATTAACTTTTGCTAAGAGTAGGAACTAAAAACTTTACTGGGAACGCTGCGTACACTCCAAAGACCAGCAAGAGGATTTAAGTTAGATATGATTAGTATGAAGAAGGTTACATTTATTGTACTCTTATGTATAATCGATCACATGAAAGGCCTTTTGTAACTATAAAAGAGACAGCCCATTAAATTGTTTTACCCTGAGGATTATACAAATTTGCGGATATCGGCTTGGATCACCAGCCTATTGGTTTCATAGCAAAGGTAAATCATTAAGATGCTTATTTTTATCCATATATCTTTCTTGCTATTTATTATTAACCAAATAGCTCCTCCCAGTTCTAGCTCTATTTTCAAACATGTGAACCGATCATTCTGCCTCTCCACCACCAGCAAATGATTGAACTGGCTGCTAGTAGCTCCATAGTCACCTTTAAGGGACCTTAAACCAGGAAAAAATATTTGGCAAGAACATAACTGTGTTATTTAGTCATGGACAGAGAGTCTATAGAGAAAGTCAGAGGCCATCTAATCTCTTGATTTGAGTAGAGAGGCCACAACATCCTTGGCATTGTTTTGTGCAAATTAGTTGAGCTCATTTCCAACCCTTCCATTATCCAGATAAGAATGTGCTCAGAGAGTTAAAGGTTAAGTTATGAATATTACCTGGCACATGTGGGACAAGCAAATTGGCTCTTATGCTTATGCTGGAAAAGGTTGTTGAGGTTGGTTGCCATTTCTTATTTATTTCAGAGAGCCCACAGAAAAACATAAGCTCAAACTCCTCCTGTAGATGTTTTAGGAGGGTGCAGCTGCAAATCATAGCCTGTACCACGGAATGAGGCTGAATCCAATTTGTCATTGTCTGTTCCCTTGATTTAGAGTTTTCATTTGAAGAAATACACCTGGCAGATCTCAATCATTAGAAATGGGAGTAGTTGAAGTCAGATGGTTGTGCTGTCATGTAAAACTTCTCTAGTTAAGCATCTCACATTTCTTCCAGGCTCTATAATGAGTACCCAGCCCAGTGTTTTTGGGCACTGCAGAAACTTTGGGATGTGCTTGCTGCCAAGGACATCTCCAGTATCTACTGTTCCCTTTGTCCCAAAGCAATCCATGTGCTATGCTGATTTTTGTGTTGAACCAAATCAATTTCACTTAGAATTTTAACTGGAGAGGTCAAAAGGTGTATGTGTATCTATAAGTCTGGGTCTGTCAGCCTAGTGCAATTTGGTTGAGAGAGAGAGAGAAAGAGAGATTGTGCTAAATAAATGGTATTCAGTTTTAAATGAAGTCTCTCAATTAGCATTAAATATTTTTTTAAACAATCAAGATATTAAAGCTAGAAAGAAGTTAATGAGCCTATGGAGAAAGTAACTTCTAAGGATCATTTTGTGCTTGGGATGATAATTGCTTTATGACATTTTGATGTCATTACAACATGAAATTACGAGGGCAAAATGTTTCCAGAGTGTTTCTTCAGATACCCTGTTAGGAAGCTATTAAAAGGCAAGATTATGCTGGCAAAATGATTTCAGTGTGTGCCTTTGGATACCTGCTTTGAAAAACGTCATGGACTGAGGCTACAATGCAAAATGATTCCAGTGTGTGTCTCTGAGAAGGCACCCACTCTGATGCTGCTATGTTTAAATTGCAGGGGAAGATTAAAACTTGGAAGCAAGATCGCAGAGGTGGGGGGGAAATCGATGGAGATTAGTCTCAATTATGATGTCAAAATGAAATGAGACAATCATAAGCATTAGGATTGAACTTCAAACCCCCCTGAACCAAGCACTATCTGAGCAGTGATGTTCATGAGACTTTCCACTTCTTCTCCCCTTCGTAACAATGAAGTCCTTTATTGAAGGACCAAAGCAGTTTTATAAAATAAGAAGTTGCAAAATGATATGGTTTATGGTAAGGAGGAAAGACAGTTTACAGCTGGAATTCTAGAATTGCAAGAATGCAAGAAAAAACTCTTTTCTTTAGAAAATTGAAAATTCAAAAATTCAAACCTCAAGAAGAAATATTGGCATACACCTCTGCAATGGTACCTGGAAATTATAAATGATAATCTACAAAAGAGACCGCCTTTAAAAAAAATCTCTGACACACACTCAAGAATCACAACTAGGCACACACTAATATTCTGAGTCTTTCTCACAACCTCTCCTCTTTCCCCCAGATGTTGCCTCCTGCTGTGCAATCTTGACATCCAAAGAGGCACTAAGAAGCAAACATCTGGGACGCTCCATTATAGGAGTTAGTGCTCAGAGGAAAAGAGGGTTAAAATAACTGATGCTCCTTTCTGTCAGTCCATAAAATCGTGCTTACGTTTCAGATGTTTGCCAGTAGGTCAGTGTCTTGTCAAATTTAACATCTTTAAAAGTCTCTTGGCCCATATCTTCCATGCTCATCAATGGATTCATTTGAACTCAGAATTATGTTTTGTTTTGTGTGCATTGTTTGTATATTTGTGTGTGCAGATGTGTATGTGTGTGTTTCTGTGTATGTGTGCTACTGTGGCTTCAAAACTATGGTGCCTGTAAATATAGATGTTATGGTAAGAAAATGTGTAACTTGATTAGCCTGTACTCAGACATGAAGAACTAAGAAATTGGTTGAGATTAATATCTCCCATCATGAGCATAGTGGGAAAGTCGGTTCTCATAGGTCCCTGACAGCAGAGTGCCAATGGAACCATTAGGCATCATGCCCACCTTCTCCTCTCATGGTACCACACATGTTTTTCCCAAACCCTCTCTTTCTGTCACAGTTATACGAAGAACTGTGGAATCCACATCATCAAACACAAGAGAGATGGCCTAGGGACAGATTTCCTTGACAGTGTGCCCATGGTCTTTCTACATCAAAGAAATTGGGGACAGGAAGGTCCAAATGTATTTTTTCTGTCTTACTCTCCACCATCCTTGCTCTTACCCAGTTTTGCTTTGTTTTAAAACCAAAAATAATTACGGTTTTAAATTAGCTAAACATTAACCAGAATAAAGAAAGAGCCCTATTCAATTTCAATTCAATTCTATAATTTGGTATATCTCTTAATTTTAGGCCTATTGGTAGCAGCTTGGGGATTCACTTCTATTTGGGGAAAAATCTGCCTGTCAGGATATCTTCTTGGGGTTCCTTCTGACTGCATAAACACCTTCAACCTTGCTCCATGATGCTATCAAAGCTCTCAATGAAGTTTGAGTTTCAGTTATTTGCTATTTATGTATTTTATAAGCTCCTCAGAGAAAGTGGTGCTATAACTGCTCTGTATTATTATTAAGGTTATTATATGCATATGCACTGCCACTTATTTTTGAAGAGTAAATATTTGTGCTAATTATATCAGTGTCATCCACTGTGCTAATTATATCCGTATCAACATGTTGATATTAATATAATTAATTAGCACAAAGATTTGCTCTTCAAAAATACATGGCAGCGCCTCTGATTCATTTGCCATGAGGGGAGGTGAGTGAAGTACTGTTCTATAACACTATATTCAGGCTCTGATATGCAATCAGCTTTAATAATTACCAAATACTGTGGGTGGCCTTAGACAGCAAAATGGTTTTTTCCAGCATTTTCTGGGAATTGGATGTTAACATGAAAAGCATCTGAGTAGCTTTCTTCCAACATTCTACTCAGTGCTTAACCAAGGATCCAAGTGCAAAGCTGCTCTAATTAACCCTGAAGACCCCCATGGAAAGGTAGGCAGAGGGAACTAAAGTGTTAAAAAAAAGAGGGAAAATAATTCTCCTGAATTAGCTGTTATTATTCAACAATATTTAGCTTGTTAAATTTTAAACGGAAAAACTACCCAGCAGTAGGAATCGGAAAGGGCAAGGAGAAAAGCATATGAGTCAGAAGCCACCATAAACCGCCAGTGAGCAGAATTTAATTTGAGGCTACTCATTATGTAAAAACTTCCTGGTACTTGTATTAATGACAGTGACACTCTAATAACAGTTTACATTTTCTGTTTTTCCTCTGTATCAGACATAATGCAGTGTTTTTCATGTATTATTGCATTTAATGCATAGAACTCTATGAAGCACAATCTTTATCCTTGTTTCATGGATGAGGAAACCGGGGTTCGAGAGGTGTAAACAGTCTACTCAAGTCACACAGCTGGAGGCCTACACCGACACCCAGCTCTTAGCCCCACCAATCTCTTCTGTCTTTCCAATGGAAATGCAACACGTCGCCCAGGAAGGGGTGACCCAGGGGGACTTGAGAAGGGCTTCTTGCACTTATTACAGCAGGAAAGGGAGAGAGCCTTGAAGCACACGCCTCTCCGAGACACTATACTGGGGCTTTCTAGAAAGAAGTAGAAATCTCAGCCATATCTTCACCAGGCAGTTAGCAAAAGTAAGCCCTAACTACAACCAGTTTATTTCTCCCGGATTCATAAGCTGATAAATGGAAGGCAGTTTTTTGAAACAGGTGTCAAGAGATAATTAAAATGTCAAACCTCCAAATTTTTATTAGCAAGGTCCTGATGTTAGGCCAATTTAGAAAAATAGATCTTTAGAAGCAGATCTCTGGAATACCCTAGTCCTGATACAAATAGGAGGAACTGAAACCCAGAATCTGGTGAGAGGCCAAGGTTGAATATTCCAGAAAGAGAAAGAAAAAAGAGCCAGAGTTTTGGATTACCACTTCCATGTTCTTTCAGTCATGCCATGAGGCCTCTGCCTGCCCTCCTCTGCAGGGTTGGTCCACTGGTGTTAAAGGCTCCCCTAAATTTATGAGTAAGCCTCAGGAATGCTCCTCTGTTTTTAAATCAAATTATGAAAAGAAAGAAGTTAAGAATTGTATTTAAATATAAGAATCACCACTCTTTTCATTTATTCGCCTTTTTGGCCATGATATTCTAAGTCTTTGAATGATCCATCCATTATCTTAGCAATCTTCCTAAGCGAAAAAAACAAGACATAGAACTGATTCCATGTAAACAAGTTTCTGCCTTTGTTCGTGATGTCACTTTTTGCTTTTTCAGATTTTTGAGTATTGTCTATTCCCACTTCAGTTAACTTTGCTTCTAGTCAGAGAGAAAGCCCCAGAGACAGTAGAAACACAGAGGTGGAAAAGAGAGGGACAGAGAGAATGCCAATCCAGGAGCAACATTCTAGTTTTCCATTATTGCTCATTGGCATCCTCTTTCATGGTTTTCCAAGGCCAGTAGCAAAGATTTGGTGCTTAATGCCTTCTTACACAGGTTAACGTCCCTTCTCTAGAAATTTCATGATTTCTACTTCAGCGTGACACAATTCCTTTCTTCTCACGTGGCCTGGTCTCAGAGTGGCTTTCGTTTTCCCTTCGCAGCCTCACACTTGACATCTCACATCTAACATGTTTTCTCTTCCACCTCTCTCAAACTTTCTCCTCCCTAAACCCTTCTTTACCCACCCTGTCCAGTGTCTGACATTAAAGAACAATCCTGTTGGTCCTGCCTATGCCTGTCCACCTCCTAACATCCCCAGCTTATTTTTCTTTACTTCACTACAACGTCTAAGTATGTTTAGAGGGCATCACCTTCAACAAAACACTCATAAATGTTATAACACATGGAATACTTGTTTTTGTTTCTTTCCCCGTGGAGTTAATCGCGCTCATGGTCATCATCAGAGTCAGCACTTAAAAGTGCTTTTCATCTTCCAAGAATTCCTGAATTAGATGAGGCCCCTTAGGTGGGCTTAAATATGAGATTTTTCTGGTCAGGTAGCTAAATGCATTAATTAAGCTCCATGTGCTTCATTTCATGAGAGGGTCACAAACAGATTTATCACTTCCTTTGATTCAGTTCAACGAGGTTTTTTCTCCTCCTTTCTTCAAAAGCTATAGTCCACAACGTGCTTTTTTTAGGGGGACACTTCAGAGAGGTATGTTCTTCAGGTGGAAAATAATCTGTTTCATGCCTTTGACTCCCACAATGTTTTAATTCAGTTTCAGGAGAAACGCTTCAGAGCATTCACTGACCCAATGTATGCCCTTTTTTCCTCATCTTTCTTGTCACTGAATTCTCTGGAACAAATTTAGCTCTTCCTCTGCCTTGTTTCTGTAGAAACCCTCACCTGTAACTTGCCTCCATTAATCTGCCCCTATGTCAAGCTTTCTTCTTCTTGCAGGGGGTCCTGGTCTTCTGCTTAGGATGTTGGATTAGAAAAAATACCCTTTAATCAATAAATGGACAGAGGACATGAACAGACATTTTTCCAAGGAAGATATACAGATGGCCAACAGACACAGGAAATGATGCTCAACATCACTAATCATCAGGGAAATGCAAATCAAAACTACAATGAGATATCACCTTACACTGGTCAGGATGGCTATAATTACCAAGACAAAAAATAACAAATGTTAGAGAGGATGTGGAGAAAGGGAACCCTCATACGCTGCTGGTAGGAATGCAAACTGGTGCAGCCACTGTGGAAAACAGTGTGAAGATTTCTCAGAAAATTAAAAATAGAAATGCCATACGATCCTGATATCCCACTACTGGGTATTTATCCAAAGAACTTAAAATCAATGATCCAAAGAGATTTATGCACCCCTATGTTCATTGCAGCATTATTCACAATTAGCCAAGATGTGGAAGCAACCCAAGTACCCTTCTACAGATGAATGAATAAAGAAGATGTGGTATATATATACAATGGAATACTACTTGGCTGTAAAAAAAGACAGAATTGTCCCATTTGCAACAATATGGTTGGACCTTGAGGATGTGATGTTAAGTGAAATAAGCCAGACAGAGAAAGACAAATACCACATGATTTCACTCATATGTGGTAGATAAAAATACATGGATAAAGAGAACAGATTAGTGTTTACCAGAGGGGAAGCGGGTCAGGGGGTGGGCAAAAGGGACAAAGGGGCACATATGTGTGGCGATGGATAAAAATTAGACTACTCGGGGTGAGCACTATGAAGTGTATTCAGGAACTAATAAACAATAATGTACACCCAAAATTACACAATGTTATAAGCCATTATGATCCCAATAAAATTCCTTAAAAAAAAGATTTTGACAAAACTCAGGTATAAAACTTGGTTTATTTGTTTCAAGGAGGAATAAGGAATTTAATGTGTGAGTGAAGTATTTAGCAAAAATTACTCTATCAGTTTTCCTTTTTATTTTTTATGGAGTATTGGAAATTATTTTCTAAAAAAACTTCAATATACAAATTTATAATATTGATGAATTAAAAATTTTCATAATCTTCAAAAAAAATACCCTTTAGAAATCAACTCCTAAATGTCCCAGCTCCTCAGTGGCTTAGCCCATGCAGACCCCTCTCTCTTCGTGTCTTTTCGGTCCCTCTATTGCGCGTCAAATGTTCCGCTCCAACCTGTACTTGTTCCCTCCCTTTTCTTCCTTCTTTTTCTTTACTTCTCTTCTTCCATACATTCCTCCTTCCTCTCTGTGTCCTTTTCCCTCTCAATTCCTTCCTTTTTTTCTTCCTCTCTCCTTTCCTTCTGAAAGTGGGGCTCTTGCAGGTTAAGTAACTTTTCTACTACCAGAAAATGGTCAGACCAGGATTTGAACACCAAACTGAGAGATTCAAAGGACTTTGTTTTACCAATTTTGAGAGAAACTGAGATATTGTGGGTTCAGTTCCAGATCACTGCAATAAACAAAATATCGCAGTCAGCAATTCACACGAATTTTTTGGTTTCCCAGTGCATATAAAAGTTACGTTTACGCTATACTGTAGTCTATTAATTGTGAAATAGCGTATGTCTAAAAATATGTACATACCTTAATTAAAAAAATTCTTTATTGCTAAAAAATGCCAATTATCATCTGAGCCTTCAATGAGTCGTAATCTTTTTGCTGGTGGAGGGACTTGTGAAAAAATGCAATATCTGCAAAGCTCAGTAAAACAATGTATTCCCGTACTAAGTTTTACAAGACTTGAATCTTTGATAAACTAATGAATATCTTCTATATTCTCTGAGAAAATCACACTGCCTCCCTAGGCCCCATTTCCCTCCTATGTAATTCAGAGGGGTTAGTCTAAGCTCAGAGAGCCTTTCAGTTTAATTGAGACCTGTCGGCATCAGAATTAGAATGTGAGCCACAGAATGTGTATCCTTAATACAGGGATAATAATAACTACCTCCTAGGTTTGGGTGATAATTAAATTAGAGAATGGACATAAGGCCCAGCATGGTTTTGTTACACGTAGTACAAATATAATAAGAGGTATTTACCATATATGTATTGCGCTACTATTGAGGCCAAGCACTGTGCTGGATACTCAAACCTCCAATTCTTCGTTTAGACCAGTGGGGAGAGAAGAGGCCACCCACAGCCTCATTTATATTCTAATAAGTAGTATATCTTAACCCCCCAAAATATTTCTAAGAGATGCCTTTCAGCGTAAGTAACTGAAGGCAAAGGGGATATTTTGGGGCTAAAATATTCCCATGCCTTATGAATAATACTTATAGGCAGTTACCAAAGGGACCCTGCTCATAATATCCTTTCCTGGAAAAACATCCAAGGTTGGACCATTTCCACAAATAGGACCAGGAAAATTCCCATGGTGCTGAAGCACTTGTTTCCAGGGGGTTAGTGGGTCAACAACTGCTCCCTTTTCCCAGTGGAGGAGTGCAAGTTATCCCACGGGCCACAGGGCTAAGGAGAGTTGATGTGGTGTGTGGGAAAAAGCACAGGATTGGATGGGGAGACCTGGATTCTCCTCCCACTTCTGCCCCTAGCCTGGTGAGACCCTGGGAAACCCACTTCACCTGTCTGCTTAGATGAGTCATTCACAGTCTTGTGCCCCAGAGTCACTGGGAGAATTTTCTTTTAAATATTGATGCCTGGGCCCCTCCTCAGAGTTTCTAATTCAATTACTCTGGAGTGAGGCCCAGGCATTAGTATTTTTAGAAAGCTTGCCAGGTGATTCTACTATGCAGCCAGAGTTAAAACTGCTGGTTAGACTATAATTCCATAACCTAAATTCATCTAAATCTGTTATTCTCTAAATATCTACAAGATTGAAAACTAAACCTGAGCCAAGATTCTGGGTTTTAATGGAATGTTTTTTTTCATAAGCCACTTGCCCACTTTTCTTCTTTGGTGAAGAATTAGCATTGATTCATGCATCTGATAAATCATTCTTGTGTGCCTACCACATGCAAGGTGCTTGGAGATGCCACCAAGCAGCTTGATTCATGCAGGCTCAGTTGCTTATAAGAGCAAAATTCCCCCTTATCCAATTCACTCCATCCTCTGGGAAATGCTCAGAAGCCCAGAGTACTTTTCCATCTGGAAAATTCACTGGGGAGAAGGTCTTTGCTGCTGTAGCAGACAAGGAATTTGGCTGACCTCCCTCTCTTTGCTGATAACTGCCCAGGGACTGGGTGAGAATCACCCCCCTTTGCGCTCCCAGCTTTATCCTTTCTGCTCCAGGTCACCCTCACAGATCCAGAAGATGATGGGAGCCATAATCAGAGAGCTGAGGGAAGTAAAGCAAAGCTAGAAATTGGCCCTAGCTTTGGTGTGGACTTAGAGGGCAAAATACTCTCAGGTACTCAAAAGATTTGCATCTGAATAAGATGTACTGTTGCATTTTTCAAAGACGTTTAATCTAGTTCCTCCTAAATCCAAAGATTTATGCATAGCCCACCTCTTTCCAGAAAAGATGTGAGGCAAAGGATCCAAATTTGGCCAGACACCAAAGCAGATCTCCTTAAGCTAGAGGCCAGGTTGATGAGCCACTCGTTATACCTTTTCTAGAAAAGCAGCCCTCCTGTTTCCATCTCTTAAACCTCTGTGTCCCTTTCCAGATTCTCCACTTATGTTGCTAATTTTCCCTTCAGAAGCTCTCTCCAACAGCCAGGCTTTCTTGGGAGACATTGAATATTGTGGTGAGAGAGCCACTTATAATCTTGGAACCAGGAATAAGAGTGTGTGGTGCAATCAGAAACACAGACAGAGAACACGGAATCAAAGAAGAGGGAACTGGCTTCAGAAAACCTTCTAGTCCTTGTACCCCAGGATAAACAGGCCCCCCTTGACAAATCAACCTTAATTGATGGCAAGAAATTTCAAAAATTATTTTCACGTGAAACCAAACACATACATTACTAAGTAAAGTGCAGAAGTCACGTAAATTATTAAGACAAATTCCAATACGTCAAGCGCGTTTCTCGCTTGCAGTGGATCACTTATTGCCACATCTCCAATCCCCCACCCCAAGTTACCATCCACTCTGTTCTGCCATGAGGGGCACGTTGGTGGAGAAGTGTGAGTATTATAAAGAGTATAATAAGAAGAACATTATCAGCCTTTGTGTATGTTGGTCTTATTTCACTAACTGAATTAATCTCTCCTTGCGAGCGGACTCTGTGGCTTTTACTCTTTGGTGTCCCCAGTGTAGTAATGAGTATTTGTTTCATGAATGAATCCTGGGCCTTGTTGACCTTCTAGGGGAAATACAAAGAGGACCCCACAAGGAGCCCCTCTTTATCAATTCAATCAGTAACATAGATTTATTTCAGTTCTGGTACACCTAAACCACTTTTGCTTCCAAATGATGGCTAAAAGTTGTCCAGAGGCATTTATACGGATAACGGAAGAGAGAGAAGGTGAAAACTTGAGTCATTACAGGACAAGAGTACTTTCTGAAAGATTAGGTGATTTTTAGGAAAACATCTCCCCAAATATTTTCCACGTTAAGTCATGTCAAATTTTATTAAACTTTATACTTTTCTTTTAACTTAGAAAAAGAAAGTGCCATCTCTATTCATGAGTAAATAAGTGATGCCTTTTCATTGGCTTTCTAAAGTCCCAGGAAAACTCTTTTGAAAAAGATTTAAAATAAGCAATAAGGAAAAAGCTCTGCTCCTGATGTAAATCTTACACAAATCTTGTTAGTGTGTTTTCCTACTGACGTTGTTCTACTCTACAGAAATCCTTCCTATAGTGCTCAGTTGCTTTGTTCCCTTCTCTGTTTGGTGAATCAGGAATAAAATTGTTCATCTAGCATTTGGCACATCCTCACAAAAGGTTGAAGAAGGTGGGGGCTTGCCTAATGCATCCCTTTGAAGTACAGAAATGCTTCACTTTGCATTTCCACTCTTTAACCTCAAGGTCACTGGCATGGAGGGTTGGATGGGAAGCATCAGCTTTAAGGCAGGGGGAAAGTGCATCTCACGCTACTTTGGGCCCCTCGTCTCTCAACCCTAGATTTTTGAGCCCATTGCACTCAGTGGTGTGTGATATGCCCGAATAAATCTCTTTTCTTGGCCAGGTCAATCCTGAGCTGATCCCACCATCTTCTGAATCTAGAAGAAAAGACTCCCATAGTTTCCTGATACTCTGCCATCTGGAGGTGGCAAAGTCCTTGTGTACTGACAGACTCTTCTCCAACTGTAGAAGGTCCCTATTTAGCCCCTTCCCTCTGCACATGTGCAAACCTCTTCCCCATTCTTTATCTCCTGGGAACAAGCTTGACATTCAGAAAAGAAATGAGCCACCTTCCTGCTAGGACAGGCTTAGGAAGCTAACTGTCCCCCAAGGGTCAGAAAGCCTAAGGAACCCTAAGGAAACACCATTGCAAAGATGGAAAGGGTATCAGCCTTTGTGTCAGCTGATGGGGCTCTCAGCTAATGCTAGATGAAGGGGAGTTTTAGAATAGTGACACTTGGCAACTAAACAGATTGAGCGTGTCAGTTCATTGCACTGAAGCTAAACTCCAGGCAGGAGGATCATGTTCTGGGTCTTCATGGCTGCCTGGCAAATGCCCTTGACTGAGAAGGAGGCTCTCTGATAACATGCAGCAGCAGGTTAGGTGCTAGACAGTGTGGATGGACCCAAGCCATTCCATTTGGAGTTGGAGCATCCCACTCCAATTTTAGTGGACTATGTCCTTGATTCCTGGAACCCCCTGTGCTTTAGACTAAATAACAAATTCGGGCTTTGGATAACTTTAGGAGGGACTAGAGTGCTGGCTACCTTTTCTGTCCCATCTCCCTGTTCAGAACACCCCTCGAGTCCCTTCCTAGGAAAAGGTCTGAAGCCCCAACCTAGTGCCCTGCCTTTGGCAGGTTCATGGCCCCTGAGGTATGGGGCCTATTAGGGATCTGAGCTTAAAAGGCCCTCCTTTTCATTGACCTTCTGACTCAAGTTAACAAGGGTTTCATTAACCTCAGCAAATGGGTTACTTAAATTTGGTTAATTAGATTTGGTTAAAATGGGTAAATTAAACTGATTTTCCCCGTAGCTCTTCCTACCATACCAAGTCTTGGAATTAGAAGCCAATATCTGTGAGTTTCCATTAAGTCATAAAATGGGGTTTCCACTGAGGCAGACAGAGGTCCTAAATGAGACACGGTCAATTCTCCAAGTGGGCACTTGAACAGTAATGGGCCCGAGTGACCTCATGGTCTCTGGGCCTGTGTGCATGGCTCCCAGGGCAGCCCTTTGAAAACGTGCCCTGTTATCATGTCATTTACAGTGTTGTTCATCTGGAATAAGAACATGTCCACAAACAGGACCGCTTCCAAACATTACCTTAGCTAACGGTTCAAACAATTGCTCAGCAAGAAGCTTACTCACCAACCCCCACCTGCCCAACCTTCTCAGAACAGACTGCTGCTGCTGCTGTGTGTGCCAAGTTGAAGCTCACGTTTTAAGCAGTGCTAATTGGAAATGAACGTCTTATAAATAATCCATGCCCACAATCTTTGACGTGCATATACATTCAGCAAACCAAACCCAATAGATTACATTCAAAGTGGTTCAAGACGGAGCCGTGTGACTTGTGTGGCCTTTCAGTGCCCAGACAGACAAAGGGATGCAGATGTATGCTGGGACAGTGTTCTCCTTGCCTCCTTCAATTATACTTCCTGTCCTGGTTAGATTGTGTTCTAATATGTAGAATTCAGATGTAAGTCTCTCTTCTTTCCTCTGTTCATCCATTCTTTCTTTCTTTCTTCCTCTGGAAAAAGTGAGCAGGATAAGAAAAAAAGAACTTGGCTTTCATGGGTTTTGGGGGGCCAAAGCAGGTCTGAGTAATTGGAACCAATTAACTTAAGTGAGAATTTCTGAAGCTGTATTTTATTTGAGTGTTTGGCACTTTCAGGAGAAGGCTATAATTATGTTGCTTGGAAAAATAATTGGTGGTTTGGAGCCACACAGATGTACAGTACCCCAGAAAAGAGATGCATTTTCTGAGTGATAGGAAACGTGTTGATTCTTAGGACCCATTCCCCAAATTCCTTTTATACTTATTTTGTCTCTTGCATCTGGTCTTTCAAAACCGCAAGAGCTTAGCATAGTTCTGCAGTGCTGTTTGGGGAGTGGGATGGGGGAGTTGGAGCTGAATTTTCCATATTCATGCCCTCAAATAGACCCTCAGAGGTCCCCTGTGGGAGGGAAAGAGAAACTCAAGCCCAGTACAATAACATACGCTTCTGGGGTCTCCACGCTCCTCAAATCTATTTTTAAAAGCATGCTTTAGTGAATTATATATAACATATAGCACATCATAAATGTATGTGTACAAAATGATGAAATGGAATCACTTCAGGTTGTGAATGTCATTCAGTTCCTTCCTTCATCCAAGCTAGCATCGAGGGTGAGCCACACAGCCTGACCTGGAGATTAGGCCCCTCTGGTGTGTGGGTCACAGCTGCTTGTCTCACCATGGGCTGTTTTTTTTTTTGCAGAGCCATGGCATGGACCATTGGGCACCCTGGAGACAGCCACATTAGTCTAGTAGACACCTCATCTGCATTCCTCACATTGAAAAGCCATGGGCACATAGAAACCACCTTTGTCAGCCCATTCTGCTTTATCGTCATCCTGATGAAACCATGAGTCTGATTTCTCCACTCCTCATCTTGAAGGTGAGCAATGTTTGGGATGGTTTGAAATTGAATTTCCCAAAGTCACACTAGAGTCTGTAGCAAAGTAAAAAAATACAACACATAAAGATGTTTGATGCCTGGCTCTCAGCACCCCATAGGGAAGGAAAGTGGATACCTCTCCCAGGCCACTGTGCTTCTTGCATTTCTTGAAGGTCTGGCAGTTTCCCCTACAGAACCTCCCTTTGTGTGGGGCTACCAGCTCTATATGAGCCACTGGTTATCTGAGGGCAGCTATATTGAATGGAGTGGCAGATTTCCATTCATCCAATTCTCCTTGGCCAGTCTACAGAGGCAACCTGTACCCACTGTGGCTGACATAAGCCGTGGAAACAAAACGAAGGGAGTAAAGTGAGCTTTTTCATACTTGGAATGGGGAACTGACTGAGGAGGCTGCAAAAAACTGAAGTCTACAAAGACTAGTTGGTGAGTTGGGAAAGAGTCTTTAAAATCCCTCAAAATCTAGAAACCTCCTAAGCAGAGTCTAGACTGAAAAATCAGCCTAAATCGATAGAAATGTTGGAGAGAAAGAGCCATCTCTGTCCTCTCTTCTTACACAAATTCCTTCAAAGAAGATGAAGAAAGAGGCTGCAAAGTAGAGAGGGAAACTGCCACCCTGCTGGTTGGGCTGACGCAAAGGTTAAAGAGTGACAAGACCATTCTTGGGTATAGCTTCCTCCACTGGAGCAGCCAGAAATCACACAGGTTATGCTTATCTAGCCACAAAGCATGGAAATAAATCGGGCACCCAAGCAGGAAGTACTCCTGAGCTCAACAAGGCTATCAACATTTGTTTACCAGCCTCTAGACAACAAAATATTCTAAGGCAAGATCACAGAGTAAAAGAAAACTTATGTGTTTTGACCAAATAAAACACTCTGGGCTAAGTTCCAGAGTATATTCCTAAATTCTTCTTTTTTAGGGGGAGATGGAGCTAAATTTCATTAGCTAAACTCTTTTAAAGCATCATTTATATTCAGCTTTTGGAAATGAAGAATTGCCTTTTAATGACAAATCTGGATTTCATCATAAAGATGGAACATGACATCCTTGGCTTGGGGATTCTCCTGAGAAGTAAGCCCCTGTTTGTACGGTGTGTTTAGAATAGAGTAGAAACCAAGACTACAGCAAATTTATTTCAGGCACAAGAGAGTAGATGCATATAAACATATCAAACTGGAGCCATGAACAATGTAGCTTCTACTCCAAGTGGTCCAAATCCCATGTAACAAGACTCTTGAAGTAATTTCATTATTCTATTGTTTCCAATCACAATTCTAAAGATGGAAAAAGTCACAAACCTAGGGAATATTTTAGAATGACTGAAAAAATTTTATCAACATTTTGATAATGTAGGCCTAATATGTCAGAAGCATTGTGTTAGAAGCAGTTATGTCAAAAGCAAGCTTAAGTACTTAAATAATGGGCAATGGGAAAGATTTAGGTATTATATGTTACTATAATGCTTCCAAATACAATGCCTTTAAAACTGTATAATAAAATAATATTTATAGCTTAATTTTACAGTGCTTTTTTTCAGATTGCAAATGAAAGAAATTTTGCTACTTTAAAGAATAACTAACACGGTTAGTAACCAGACTAACATAGTTGAGGCTGACTGAGGAACACCTCAGATGTGTGCATAGTCATAGCATAGTTATAATAAGCTCTATTTGTAACAACGCATCTTGAGGCCATCAGTCTTGTGTAAGGCATTGGATTTGTACCCACAAATAAAAACTTTAGGAACGTGGGCCTTTTGCAAATATTGCTTGCACCAGCACCAAGACAGGATGAGAAGAAGAGAATTGGAACAATTATCTGTGGTAGGAGCTGGATATTTTTACATGAAATATCCAGATAATAAAGGCAAAGGTATCCATGGAAGAGACTGGTCCCCTCCCTGGCACCAGTGAGCTTACATTTCCCAGCCCTTTTATATTGTGGTGGGGGTTTGGGACCAAGGCAGTCAAGAATGGGTGCGTATACTCCGCATTCTCTTTTCTCTCTTTTGTTTTCTGTGGTTACCTTGGAGACCACATGGTGAAGATGGAGGTGACAGAAAATGGAAGGAGCCTGGATTCCTGGATGACTTCATGGTGCAGAGCCTCATGCTACCCCCCAAATCATATAAGACTGTGACGGGGGGCACAAGATACCCATATTATGTTAAGGAACTGAAATTGTAGGGGTCATTTTAATAGAGTCACTTATCCTAATACAGTATCCTCATCCTGAATCAATGAGATAATTAATTCAAACAGCCTCTTTGCCTAAAACTGTGGCCAGAGCCTGAGCAATACTGGATCCAAGTCAAGGTACATTTGTCAAGTGCTACTCAATGTACAACACAGCTGCATGTGGCAATCATTTCCTCACTTCTCACCCAGTCTGCTTCTAGTATTCTTTACATAAAGTAACATTGCGTGAGCTACTTAGGCACAAAACAACCCAGATAACTACGTCAAAAATAGTCTTTGATTTCCCTCCAAATAAACGTGCGTGCATGCACACATGCACGTGTATGTGAATATGTGGTTTTAGTTACAATTCAAAGAGTCTTTGCTTCTGGACAAGGTTCATAATTTATTTAAGGCAAGATTCACCAGTTAGAAATTTCTAGGGGATTCTTTGTGAAATCTTTCCTTGTATTTAAACTTACTACTTGACCATAACCATTGGTGTGCAAAAATCATAGAGGATATCAAAGTGGGCTTCTTCTTATTCTTCCAAGAGGGAATCATATTAAAATTATTCTCCTGGACAGTCAAGCTCAGAGATGGACAGTCAGCCAACAGAAGCCTTGTCCACCACAAGAATGAGGGACTTGATCCTTGGCAGTGCAAACAACACCTACTTTTCCACTACTACCCCTTGAACTAAGACCAGAACAAATTTGCATTTAAACCATTCAAAATGCCACATACATTCAATTCTGTGCCTGGGCCAGGCAGCTTCCGAGACAGATGGTATGCAGTGTTTGAAAACTCAGTATTATTTAAATGAAACAAGCATTCCATTGCTCTCAATCACACTGAACAATGAAGATTTCACACCCAGCGATTCCATCAGTCGAGCTCCCTCTGTCTCCCTTTGTAGCATTGGACAGATAAATAAATACTCTTTAGATGAAGTTATCCGCCTGATGTTGTTTATAGAGACAGAGGCACTAACAATCAAGTTGGTGTAGCGCTGGGTCATTATCATCTTCCTTTGAGACCTGCTGTTCAAGGGAGAAGCGTGCAATATGCTGCAATATGACTTTAAGAAAGTATTAACTTCCCTAAGATGACTTGGAATTGCCAGCCTTCCGGGTTGTTGTGGGGGACATTGGAAGGAATCAACGAACATTTCTAGGAGATTACATATATCGCAGGGGAAATTGTTAGTTAGCACTGTGCACACAGACCGACTTTAGACACCTGCAAAAATCAGAATCACTGCTAAAGAAGGGGAAGGAAGAAAAGAAAGAAAGTGAGGATGCTGTATCCCATTCCGAATAATCACGCCCTCGTTTTCCAACACGTCTATACCATTTTCCAAGTTCTCTTACTGACCGGGTGTGTCAGTTCTGTCTGGTTCATACTGGGTTGCCTTATTTGCTGAAAAATCTCAGTGATGAGCTGCAAGGAGTTGGTTTCTGTGCTTTAGAAAAAGCAGGGTGAGAGGCAAAGAGCGTGGCAGAGGGGATCAACTCTGCATTCGTCTCGAGAAACCATTCCCACATCTTAGTAGGACAGACCCTGACGTTAATTCCCTCCTTGGTGATCTGTCCCCGATCCCTTGGCACTTAGGATTAACACGCCACACTTTTGCTGACTCTTGGGAGGAAGGCATTTATCAGGACAGAACAGGAACCTGCGCTCTCAAAGCTCTACACGGGCAGTCATCACCTTTGCTTGCATTCTGCTCTGAAAACAATGCCTTCTGGACAGCATGGGCAGAAGTGACAGGAGCCTACAAGAACCAGGCTGTGACAGCCGGGAAGCTAATGTGTGTTACCACGGAATCCACCAAGGGGAGAAACTTTGAAACATTTTAAAAATGCAGGTGCACAAATTACTCATGCCAGGAGCGGCAGTGGCACTTTGTAATAAAATCTTATGTTTATTTTCCACTGTTGAATACACATACCTTAGTGTTCCCAGAGAGAGAAGCCTGCAATGCTATCCGATGAACAGTTTGCAGATGGATTAAATACATGTACCAATGAAATAAAACGTGCAGATTTGGGGCTTTTTGCCTTCTACCTTTGCTCTGGGCCCAGAGCTCCCTGATGATGACACAGGAGGTTTGTGCAAAGATCTGAAGTCGAGAAGGATTAGTTTAAAGAGTCAGATGGAAAAGGACATAAATGAAAATACTTCTGCATGAGCCTGAAAACCAAAATTTAGCAATGGGTGATTCTAGCTTTGGAGTCTGTGACAAATGATAGCAAATGAAGGAAGTTTCCAATGGTTTCACGGTGGGGAGGGCAATGCCCAGCAAAGCACTGTGGGATTTATCAGTCAACAGGATTTTCTGGTTCTTAAGAAAGCTTTGAGAGGGAGGAGCATGGGATTTATGTAAGGGTCTTTGTGGTTAATATTTTTTCTGAGGCATACGGCTTGCAGGGGCAAATCTTCAAGTTACAACTTCCTGAGAACAATTCATTTTAGCCAAAATTTATTTCAAGCCTAGAAGTTGAATAGCACTGTTATTGGCACTGTGTAAGGAAGCAAAATGTATAGGACAGAGTGCCAGCACCCACTGTCCTAACTATCTAGGGGACTTCACAAACCATACAGTGTATAGCAGAATTTGTGAGCTATTCAGACAATAATCTCCACAGAGGGAAGGGAGAGGTCCTTCTGGCCCAGGTGATCAGAAAGGAGATTATGAAGGGAGGGCAGGCCAGGCTCCAGGCTGTAGATAAGATGCTTGAACCAATGCTTAGGGAGAGAAGAGGAGAACTAGGTTTGAGAAGGATGAGAAGATCTCTGCAGTTGCTGTCCAGGATTTAGTAAGGAGAGGAGAAAACGAGAGTCCTGGACGTGTACACTGGGTGTGCTGCTCAGCTAGCCCTGAAGCATAGCCCATGACTTTCAGGGCCTCTTCATTCTACAGGCTTCCATTTGGACCCTGGAGCTTCTCTTATTTGCTGGGTCTGGCCAGCATTCCCTGGGAGTCCCTCAGATGGCTACTCAAAATGGTAACGGAAAATCCAGAAGACATGTTGACTAAACACCATTTGTGCACAGCACATGCACACAGCCCAGTATTGGGCTGGCCACTCCCCAGCCCATTCCACCATCAGCATCTCTTGGGCTGGGCTGCCAAGGAAATTGACCTCTTTGAGAAGAGAGGATAGCAGATTCCAGCCTGCAGTGCAGGAAGTTAACATTCTGGTGTGCCTATTATCCTAGGGAGGAAGGGAAAAGAGGGCACAAAATGAATCTCTATCCGTGTCAGAAATTCTAACAAGGAGGCACAATGGCCTGCTTTCCCCCAGCGTGGTGACAGAATTTGCATCTGCCACAGAGGGGAGCCCAATTTCCTGTGTATCCAAGGCTTTCAATCTGTTTTAAATCTTGAGGCCCTCCAGGGAAGCGGGTTGGAGGTGGCACCAAACAGTGTCCTGGGGCATTACATGCAAGATGGTGTAGTGCAGGGAGGGGTTGGTTGGCCCTCACCATCTCTCACTCTCTCCACAAGGGGACAGAGTAGTGCAGGGGCACAGAGAAGAACCCAAGAGCGATTTCCTCGCTGCTCTGTGCACTATCCCCAGCCCGCTCTAAATCAAGTAATTGGCATGCGCAGATTGATCAGCAGCGGTGTGTGGCATGCTCGACAGACGGATCAGCTGTGGCATCTGTACAGCTGGGCAAACCTGGCACATAGGTGTGTCAGCCGGTGTTTGGGATCCATCAGCAGCCATCTTGTTTTGTTTGTTTAAGCAACGACAGATGCGAGAGAGAGAAAGAGAGACAATATTTCCACTCCCTCCCTTTCTTAGAGATCTGTCCTGAGGTTTAGAATCTTCTTTCCCACTCTAAGCACTCCAGGCCATATCAGATTCTATTTTTGTGCCCCTCTTCAACTGGAATGAGGTTTGCTTTGGCATCTGAGCTACCACCTGCCGTATGCTCTTTAGTTCCTGTTTGCCGTAAAGCCTGCTTTGGGTCTTGGGTATCTTCACAGCTCGTTCTATGCAAGAGAAAGGAGCATTTCTGTCTCGAGGTAACTCCCGGTAGGTCGCCAGCTTTCTCCAGATGGAACTCTGCCTGCTGTAGCCTCCGTGAAGATCAGCTGCCTCCAGCTTTAGCATTTTTCTCTAATGGGCAACAGCCCTGAGAACGATTGTCTTGGAGAAGGGAGGAAGAGACTAGGCTGAACACTGCCATGCAGGGAAGGGAGCCATTTTTAAAGCCCTTCTGAAACGTTCACTTGCAAACTCAAGATCCTGATTGTTGTGGAGCTTCAAGCAGGTGAAAACCTGAGATGAAAGGAAATGAAGTGACTGCTGACAGACCAGAGAACATGACTTAATCAGCAGCTAAAATCAATGAGTCGAAGGCTGCCCCTAGCAAAAATCAATGGGGGAAAAAGGACTGCTGGCCTCAAGTCCTCCTATCTTCGTATCTGCCCCCAGACCACCCAGAACTCTTCCTACCCCACTACAAAAGCCCTGCCACAAATGATAATTTAGGCTGTAACTTAGCTGCTCTCTGAAAATCTCCTGGAAATCTAGCCTCCTACCCTGAATTAATAAAGAAAGGCCAACGGTTGTAATGCAACTTCAAATCTCGAAGGATTAACACAATAAAAGTTTATTTCTCCCTCACACAAAGACCAATATGGATATTTCTTCTGGCAGTTTTCCTGGGGGGCCCTCTTCCAAACTGTGACACGGGAACCCAGGCTTCTCCTACCTCAAGATGCTTCCAAACTTTAATCCAGGGCCTGTAGAAGCAGAGAGAATATTGGGAAGACACATTGGTACTTAACCTTCTCCGCATGGAGGTGATACGCTGCTCCCATTCCATTAGACTGCATTTGTCATTGAGTCCCATGTATATGTGAGGGGTCGGGGAAATACAAGCCCAGGCCAGACGTCTTTGGAGTTCAGGTAGTTGGCTCTGCTGCATCCCCACCAAACAGTACCCACATCCCTGGCAAACAAAACTCAGCATCAAATCCTAGCACCATCAGTTGGAAATGTTTCTATATTCCTCCCTTCTCTGGACCTCCTCTTTATTGCTTCAGAAACCCAACCATCATTTCCACTTGCTTTGGTCCAATGTAGCCTGTTCCACCATCTCTTCTCTCTTATTGTCTAACTTTTACTAAACTTCACAGGACCTGTTTTCCTTTGTCTTTGTACTTTTTGGTTGGTTTCTGGAATTCCTCTAGTTTCTCCGCATACAGTGTTGGTCCTTGTCCTTAAGGTAAATCATTTGCCTTAGTTGTTACAAAATCACTTCCCATTGTGAGCAGTTTCAAGTTGTAATTTAAAAAAATTCCTGAGATTAGAACTGTAGGTGATACTAAAGTTATTATTTTTTATTTATCCTGGCATTCCAGGGCACAAGGGGGTTTTCTGATATGCCATACAAACGCTCTGGGTATCAAATAGCAGACGCCCCAGCTGAGACACACTATGTAGGAAAGTGCCCAGCTCAGATCTCACCCATGATTTTCTTCTGCAGATGGTAATTGAATTTAAAGATGCTGAAATGTCAAGGGGTTATTATCAAAAAAGTAAGACATTGTACTCCTCCAGGGAGAATATCCAGCATTCCTACCTATTCAACAAATCACCTTTAGACTCCTTCTTCCATTAATGTTTTCTTTATAAGTTACCTAACTTTATAAGTTACCCCTTATTTAAGAACCTGTATTGGTCTCATTGATAGTATCAACAAGGCCACACTCTTCTGATGTTTTGGGGCCTCTACAAACTGAAAATTCCCTGCTCATGAATCGTTCAATCATCCTTTGAGGAAATGTTTACTGCCCACTACTATGTGCACTATGGTAGGCACCATGGAAATGAAAGTGGATCAACATGTTTTTTTACTTCAAAGAGGTCATATTCTTTCAGAGGAGATAGATAGAAATGAAGACAAGTAATTCTAGTATAGTGTAAGCCCTATCCTTTTGCTTTGCTCAAGGTACCAGACTGGTACAAAATGAAAAATTGCTTAGCTCTGTTTATGAAGCGAAGAGATTGGAGAAAGTATTGCTTCATGGAAAATATAATGCTTGAGTTAGGTCTTGAGAGATGAGACAGAATTTTCTTTATAAACAAAAGAAGGTGATATGGAAAGAACAGTCTAGTCTATAAGAATAGCTTTTACAGAGAAATAGAGGCATAAATTAGTAATGCATAATGAAAAAATTCTCAGTGAGATAGGAGCTTCGAGAGTATATGTAGATGCAGGTGGGGAGGGGGTGGGAAATGGCAAAAATAGTTTTGGGTAGAAAGAGCTAGAATCCTGATTGCTGTGGCTTTGGATCTAACAAGACTTGAAGAAGAGGAAAGAGGACAAGCTACTTTTCTGAGTAGTTCTTACTGTGAAGAGGAAGCCCGTTTGTTCTGCCCTCCAGACTGTGCTCGGTGGAAGGCCATGCTGCTCTCTGCCCACACCTTCACAGCTTTCACTCCAAAAGCCTCTTCCTGCTCTGTGCCTTGGCAACTGATGCCTTCCCCACTCCCAAACCCTGCCGATTCTTCCTCAAACCACTCCATTCCACACTGATGCAACCAGAGTGGCCACAGCCATGCATGGTAGCCCTGTACTCAAAATCTCAGTTCATGTGGAATCGGCCCCATGCCATTTGTCTCTGACTTATCTCTAGTAGTTTCATTTGAGCAGCTTTCTTTCCCCTACGTAGATTGCAAATTCTCTGATGGAGTGGGGTAAGTTATCTTCCACTAGTTGTGTCTCCCACAACACTCAGAAGAGAGCTAGCCACATGGAAATTGTAAAATGTGTACTTACTGATTAATTGAAAGGGAACACATGTAAGGTCAGCTTATGCTCACCTACAATAGAATTATCTTTGGTTGTTAGAATGCAGACACTGGGGGACCAGTCCAAGATCTGCTAAGTCAGCTGCCTAGAGGGGACAATCTGAATATTTAATAAGTGCCCTAAGTGGTTTTTACAAACATGGAAATTTGAGAAGCACTGGCCTGGAGCAGGAGTCGGCAAACTTTTTCTATAAAGGGCCAGATAGGAAATAATTTAGGTTTTGTGGGCGAGACACAATCTATGTTTCTCATTCTTCTTCTTCTCCTCCTCTTTCCCCTTCTTCTTCTTCTTCTTCAAACCTTTAAAAAACGTATAAGTCATCCTTAGTTTGTGGGCTATACCAAAATACACAATGGGCTATAGTTTTCTGACCCTTGACCAAGAGGATAGATTCCTCGATCTCCTCCAAAGTCTTCAAAGACATGTGAAATCCAACGGCTCCAGGTGTGGACAGTCCAGAGAGAAATCTCCACTTATGTTCTTTGCAGGGAACAGGGCCCACTTGTCCTACAACTTTACCTGGTACCTTGGCATCCTGGAGATGCTTCCGGGCTTCTTGTTGGATCTCGTCTAGACCAAGCAACAGCATGAACCTGTTGGTTCCCTCTGCCAGTTCCTAGGACCCAGCCCCCTTGGCTCACTGTGGGTCCTAAACCCAATCTTTCAGTGTCATTACATTAATACGGGCAAGGGAGGCGCTAAAGTCAGAAAGGGGATTGCAGTTCCTGAACGCCCTATGTCTTTCGACCTGCACTCAGCAGATTGCTTTCTGCAGGCATCTGAATACCAGCTTCTATATGGCCTCAGGACTACCATCAGTCCCCCCACTCACACCGTTCCCTGTTTTAGGTCCTCCATGGGCTTTTTCTTTGGGGAAAGCAGAAAACCCACCCCTCCTGCTGCTCATGGTTAGAGTTTGACAGTGGTTAAGAGACCACTCTCCTCTTTCAGCTCCTCAGTGAGGTGCAAATTTGCACAAGACGATTCAATATATTTTTCTTGTGTGTTCTTCAGCATATTTCTACTGCCGGGTGAGTTTTTGACATTTCAGTACTCTGCTCTAAGCTGCCCGTGTTAGGGACCTGCCCCTGACCCTGGGAAGGACTTTTAAGCAAGGAGAGCCAGAATAAACACATAGAAATAGTCCTTTATAGTGTGAGTCAGTGCCCAGGTAGCCCTTGGTTATCTGTGTGTTCAGTTCTCCCAAGGTTGTGATGAAAAGTGTACCAAGCCCTCCTTCCGAGATGGTTTGTCAGCAGTCCTGCCTGCAGGTTGGGGGTGGACAGGATGACCCCTCCTGTCCCATCGGGCCTTGGGATCCTATGATTTCTCACCTGAATCCATATTGTGCCCTGGGCTCACGCACATCAATTAGAAACACAACAGTTTATGCTTCTACAGGAGGGAGGAAAATGAACCATAGCAGTCTTCGTATCCAAACCAGACCTCATTTTTCCAAGTCACCACCTTACTCTCATCTGTAAAGCGCTAAATAGCCTGAGACCCAGTTATCTTTGTGACAATCTCTCCCCAGGTGCCCCATCATGGTAATTATGCTCAGCGGGAATGCGCTAGCTGCCCATCTCTGGAGTTAAACTCATTAAGATGAGAGGCTGAGAAATCTCCACAGAGGGTCCCCACCCTTGAAATGATGGGCATTTCCCTTCCTCGGCTACCAGGATTGGGGGTTGGAGGAGTCTGGGGTCTGGTGTGAGGCTCTGGATTGCCACAGAGCTTGCTTTAACCTGGATTTGCTGCTCTGATTTGTCCTCTGGGGAAGATGCTTGCTATGGGGTCAGGAGAGAGGAAGACTGGAAGAGAGGTCACGAACAGCTTCTGTATGAAATGAAGTGTGGTTGAAACAAAGCCATTAAGGTTGCTTATTCCAAATACTGAATATGACAAACATGTTGAGTAGTCAATATTTCTCAAAGAACTTGAAAGGAGATTTTCCTCTGCGACACTTCAGTGGATGGGATATTTTCCCTCTACTTTGTGAACAGAGTAAGTTTCAAGAACTTGTGTAGGGTAGAGATTGGGCTGGAGTCAGGAGGTCATCTGAAGCCTGTCGGCATGAGACGGCTCTCGGCAAAGAGAGGCAGCAAAGGACAGAGCAAGTCACAGAGGTGCTCCCTGAATGGAGGTCATGAGCAGAGCAGGGACTGAGGCTGAAGGGAGGAGGTGGGAGGGAGAGGGAGAGAGGAGGAAGTGTGAACAGCTGGGACCAAAACAGAAACTCTACATTGGAGAGTAGGATCAGCGTTTGGTTGATAAGGGATGACACTCTCTTCTAATTGATTAGTGAAAAGGAAACGAAGTTTCTAGAAGGAAAACAGTCAAAAGTCCAGATACAAGAAAATCAGAGCCTGGGATAGGGACTTAGTTATAAAGAGAAAAAAATGTTCAAGGAAGAAGATGAAAGAGTGAGAGAAAGAGAGGAACTAGAAGAAGACCTGAGGTATTCTCTAAGGGAATAAGAACATTCTGGTGTCTCAGATTTTGATGGAAGGTTGGGTAAGATTTTTTAAGAGACAATAGAAAAATTCTCCATTTGTCTTGTCTAATGAGATGAAATGTCAGAGATGACCTGCACTAAAGGATAAGAAGTGAGAAATGTATCATAGTGGTATAATTTCTAGATTTTCCAGTCAAAAATAAGTGTCATAAAGGCCACATCCTATTTGTCTAGGTTGGGCACCAATATTATTCCTATAATGGTCAAGAAGGGACCACCCTACTCAAATATCTTATCTGTGACAATACCTGGAAGAATCCCTCAATGCTACACTTTATGAAGACGATAAAAACATTAATTGAAATGACTGAACATATGCTATGAAATGAGAACTATGTGTGGTAAACCATAAAGTATAATTACATGCAAGAAACCATAAATGAATCTATACTGGAGGTCTGTTATCAAGTTTCACTTATTCTTTATAAAAGAAATAGCTAGAAAAAAACTCCTCATAGATGGCTGTGGGTAAGACTAGCCTTTGTTCTGATTCGGTTGAGATTTATTTTCTTCTTGCATGTCCAAGTGCTTCTAAATCTCTTGAATGTGTCCCATACAGTTTTTAGCCCACAGAAGTCTGCACTGGAATTATTGCAAAGTACTGGGTTTACTGGGTTCTAAATTACTTTAGGTAATTTAGAGTGGGAGGAAGGGAATCCAAGGTATTTCTTCCCTTTCTTTCTGCTTCAGGTGGCATTTCTGCCATCTCTGCTGTGGTCTCAGATCCTTGGGACAGGCCCTCCCTCTGTGACACCAAATGCCATTGAACTCCGGGCTCTGGAAACACCACGGCTTCTCTCAGACCTTCGAGCCCTAGAGGCTTCCTGCTGTTATAAATCTCTGGTTTGCCTCCTGCCACCTGTTTTTTATTTTTGTTTTTCTATTCTTCCAACACCTCTGTGACCAGTACTCCATATAAAAATCCCTCTATTGAATTGATGCAAGGTCTGCTTTTCTGACTGGATTGTCTTGATATAGACACTTGGAGCTATTTGCAGAAAATGATTAGATAGTATATATGATTTTTCAGTAAAAAAGCAGGGACTACACAAATCTGTTGCTAAAGAGCGTTTGCTTTTCTCCAGTGCCCACTTCAAAATGCCTGCTGCCAGAGAAGTATCGCTGAGAATGGTTTCTGTCTACTTTGTGGATGACCTGAGCCGTACTGAGTGAAGATGGATCTACATTGCTCCTTCTGTTGGAAGAATAACTTCCAGCAAGAACTAAGTCTCCAAACGCATCCTCGTTGAGCAGAAGCATTGAGTCTATGATGTTTCCTGTGAATGACTGTTAAAGTCCTCCGTGGTTTCAGTGTCTCCTCATTTCACACTCATGGTGGGCACGGGCCAAAGCAAGACTGGCTTAGAAGCCACTCAGGTGGTTTGTTGAGCAAAGGAAGCAGAGGCAATTTTTCAGTGAGAAAATGTAGGGTAAGGGGAGAGCAAAGCCTCCACCCCCAGGAGCTGAGAACGGTTTCGAGAGCCCGGGAGAGCTGAAGACATTGACCACTGAGAGACATGCCGGAGTGTGTAGTGAGTTAGGAAAGGGTACTGTTTAAGCGCCATTTTATTAAGGAACCCCAGGGGAGACAAACAATAGGAAGGAGAAGGGATAATCCGAGGACCACACTCAATAATTCGATTCAATAAACACTTTTAGAAACACCTTCTATATGCCAGAGACTGTGCATCTGGCTCAGGGAGTACGGAGAAATAAACGGAACTGTTTCTGTCCTCGTGAAGTAAATAAAAACTGAGTTGAAAGGAGTCACAAAGAATTAGGTAAAAGAATACAGATGGTGCGTAACATATTGTAGAAGTCAAGGTGTGAAAAAGAGAGACGAGCTAAGGCAGGAGACTGAGGCAATGAAGACTTCAGAGAACAACAGGAAGCAGAAGCTTGATTCCTCACGGCAATACAGGGTGGGTTAGGAGCAAGTTTCTCACTCTGACTCTGGCACGTCTTGTACGTTCTAACAGTCAGATGTTTCTGTTTTCCCATATAGCCATTCTTGTACAGCATCTGCCATAGCATCTATATAAAGCATTCTTGTTCCAAATGGAAAGAGATGTGGAGGGACATACAGAGAGGGGAACTGGCTTGTTTTGGGTTCAAAAAACACAAGTTCTGTTCCCTGGTATCCTACCCCCCAAGAAAAAAAATCAAGAAAATTCTCATGTCCACTAGCTACTCTGTGTTCTTAGGCACGTCGCTCATATTGACATTGTCGGTAATTAGAGTTAGCTCAACATGGAAATTGTGTGTATTTATCAAGGACTGAACAGAATAGAATTTACTCTTTAGTACACAGGCACAGGAGGTCACCATCTCCATAGAACTCTGGTTTGCTTTGTGTGTAGGTTTTAGAGATTTAATTCTTAATTGTGAGTTTCTTTACTTTGCCAGTTCCTTTTCCTACCATGAGGACCTTTTGCATATAGTTTTCATCGACTATTTTTGTTATCCCATATTTACATACTTATGAGTCACTTGTTTAATGAGGCAACTGAAATAAGTAGCATAGTCTTGTGTTTATAAGGCTTAATGATAGACATCCTATATAGCGACACAATTATGACATCTAATCTTATTGTAAAATTTCTGCTTAAAATTTCTGGTGATAAAAAAAGAATTTTTATCTTGAGTTTCAGCATCTCAGGTGTGTTCAGATTTATTTGGCAAATTGCTGAAAGGAATGGATCTGCTTTTGAGACCCAATAAATGGGAATTTTTAAGAGCACAAAAATACATGGATGTTCGATTTTCAACTTATTTTTAATTTATATAGCTGAAAAATTGACAGAACTTTCCTTGAATTGAAATTCACTCTCACTTGAAGTTGTAATACAGGATGTCAAAATCAAACAGTTGAGAGTGAATTTGCCTGCTAGCCGAGTTCATCACTGAGATGGGTTAACTCCCTTCTCCTCTTGCTTCATACTCCTTTCGAATTCGGCTCTGCCTTCGCTGAAGTCTGGGCTATAAAATACTACATCTGACATAACAGCAATACCAGCTACGGTAACAGCAGGAAGTGCCCTTTGTTGAGCATTGACATGTTCCAGGCACTGGATTTTAGGGACATTATCTCAAGGCTCAGAGAGTTCAAGTCTAATGAAAGTGGCAGAGTTAGCATTTGGACAGACAGTTCAGACTGACTTGTAGTTATGCCTGGACCATGGATGAGTCTGCATTTTACTGACGTGCGGTTCTCAGATGGCCCCATGTTTACTTCTCTTTATGGAATTGGTATTTAACATTCTCAGCACAGGAACGCCAAATGAAGTCGTGTTGCTTCAGTGGCTGATTCCCCGCACCCTGTCTAAGGCCTTTGTTGGAGCTTACTGACTCTGAGGCGAACTGCCCCAATAGGGTCTTTTAGGGAGCAGAGGCAAGGGGGAACAGCAGCCTGTGTGCAGGAAGTTGTGAGGATGCAGTCAGCGAGGATGTCACCAAATCCAAGACCAGAGATGACAGTGTTCTGAAGCTGGCGTCCTAAGCCGGTGTCAGGTTATCTTTTAGGCTGTCGGTGGCTCTCAGAAATGCACTCGGCTAATTGCAGAATGCCCAAGCCCTCGCAGAGGGTACAGTATAATCCCCACCGCTCCTTATGAAGCAGCCATATAGTTAGCATTATGGCTCTTCCTTTACGGCTGCGTTATGTCAAATAGAATTTGTCAGCCATCAACTCGCTGAATGCAGTAATTGATCATTATTCCCCAGGAAATGTTAAAAAAAAAAAAAAAGCAACAATTAAAGAAGCCATGAGAGAATTTATTAAAGCAAGGAGGAGAGGAAATCTCCAAAACCCTTTCATCAAGTGAACTGCAAGGAGACCAGGAGAAATATAGAAATGGTACTTCAGGTCCTTCATTGATTTGCCAGGAGGCAAAGCCCTGAAAAAAGCAGCTGATCAATTCAGGGAGGGATCGGTTCTGCTGGATGCCCTGTCAACGTCCCCCTGCGAATGGCAGCATATTAATTGCAGCAGCGTTTGCTCTGAATGAATTTCTTTAATGTTCATTCATTCATTTATTCGCTAATTCATTATTAAGTGTGTTGTTCAAGTATGGACACTCACATTACCTAGCTATTGCTGTATTTGTTCAACTGGTCCTGCTAATGCTGGGCTGCCTCAGAAAAAAGAAACAGAAAAAAAACACGCATTGAATTTTCTTACAGTTTTAGATTGGGGTGTAATATCAATAACTTTAATGGAACCGGAGTTGGTGCCCTGATAGGAGCCCCGCTGCTACTCAGATAAATGGCTTGGCTCCACCTCAGCATCTATCTGCCAGGGCTCGGCTTTATCAGGGCACCAACTCAGATTCCATTAATGTTATCTCTTAATTAGCTATGCGATTAACCTGTGTTACTCCTGCACGATAATGAGTCGAAGACAGAACCAGAGAAGTTCAGCTGCCTTATAATTCCCTCTCCAGAAGCCAAATCATTCTGGAAACCATTCCAGGAAAAAAACTCAAGGCAGTTTTGATTCGTTCTCTTGGATACAAGAGCGAGTTTTGCGCTCTTTGGAGGGGAAAGCAATTGAGATTTTAGCTAACATTTATGACACTTGGTACCAGACACTGTTCTCGTGCTTTCTATTGATTATCTCATTGAATCTTTATAGCAGCTCTATAAGGTAGGTCCTGTTGCTACCCCCACTTTACAGAGGAAGAAATTGAGATACAGAAAGATCAAAATCTCTGTCCCAAGGTCACACAGGCGGGAACTGAGCCGTGATCCAAATGCAGGCAGAAGCCAGGGCACCTGGGCACCCAGCCATTCCTCTGGGATCCTGAGTACAGAACAGAAGGAATCATCAGACAGCAGCAAATGGCAGCCCCTATACCCCCTTTGCGGAGACTGTCCGAGCCTAGCCCCCAGGACATCTTCCTCCCACAGGGCACCTCTGCAGCAGACAGGCTCCCAGCTGCGTGGGGCTGAGAGGAGCCCTCGCTGCTTAGATTTTCTGCCTGTAGAAATTTCTCTCCAGTAGATCTCAGGGGAGCCAGAGCTTGCACTGGTGGACTTGGATGGCCCTGAGCAAAATATAAAGATGGAAAAATACCTTGGCTTGCCTGCCTCTCCCATCTTTTTTCTGTGTCCTTTGTCCCCTCAAAGTCAGATCCCCCTCCCCCCACAACCCTCTCCCTTCCCTCCTGGGCCTCCTCCCGTACACATAGGCGGGGGCCCTCATTTCTGCTGAAATTACCCAAATCATCAGAAATGTATCGTCTGGACAAACAAAATTGAAGAGATCGTGACCTCCTCAATGCTGCCACCAGTAAAGACCGATCTGAGCAGCAAGGGGCCCCCTATTCCTCCTCTCCTCGTGTCTCCTCCTCCTTCTCTGCCCTCAGTCAATGGGGGGCGGGGGAGGTGAACAAACCTTTAAATATAAACCTCATGTTGGTGGGGAGAGAGAACCCTGCCTGAAACCCCTAAAATTACATCATTGTGCTGCCCCTTTTCCCACCCTAGCCACACCATGGACTCAGGCCACTGTACCTAGGAACATGACACTTTGGACATTATGGAGATTTGTTCTGGCTGATAAGAGCAGATACTGTCATCACTGTTCCTCCTCTTTCCATTCCCTGCTTCTCTGCGGTCTTTGCCCTCCCACCCCGTGGAATATCATAAAGCAGCTTTTCCAAATAAGTTTTAGTATTTGAACCCCCTTTGTTAAGCCATTCACCTCTTTTTTCTCCCCTCTAGAATATCCCATCAGTCCAGGCCCTTCCAGAATCCTAGGGCTTCCTATTATTTGTAATTGTCCTTATTGAGATCAGACCATAATACTATAGATCAGTCAATCATATTATAAAATGTAGATGAAAAGAAAGAAAACCCCAACACAATGAATGTTCCATTTTATGAACTGACGTCAATCTATATACAGTCCCTTAAGATGCCAAAGTCAGAGATGTACATGATCAATTCTTTATACGAGTAGGTTTACTTTAAAGTGCATTGTTTATAGGTGTAGCGTTATTGAATATAAAAATGAGAAATAATAATCTTTTGGAGCCATATTTTTTAAAAAATCACCCAAAGGGACACAAAGAGCTTTTCTTGCTGTTCTGTTTGAGGAAACACCCAGTGGTTCCGCCAGGAATTTATCTAACCTTTGGATATCCCTCTGTTGCCTTCTCCCACTTTTGTTGCTAGGCTGGGAAAACATGAGAACAGTTTCTGTTTTACGCTTTCTATAGCTTGCAACCTTCCAGGCAAATCCAGAAAACACTACTTCTGTAGGAATTAGAGGAGGAGGAAAAGATGAAGATGAAGAGGAGATGGACAGGGAGGAGGAGGAAGCTGCCTCCATCACATATAGAGAATATCCAACACAAAATGCACTTTAGTTCACATTTTGATTCTGTTTCAGCAAGGAGTGGGATAGAGAGGGAGGGCGGCATTTGACCACACGGTCAGGACAGACCAGATTCATTCCTATTCAGCTAATGGAGAATTTCCAATAAGGTAAATGTTGCCTGTCTGATATTTACATAGGACATTAAAACCCACAAATCTCTTGTGTGTGTGTTTTTTCCCAGAGACTCAAAGACCAGTTTATCATCTAAGACTTGCCTTATTTTGAAAATGATGTGTGCCTAGGTGAACACATTTTCTCTCTGAGCGCTCGAGTTTGTTTTCAAGGCAACATTAATGACTAATGGTGAGTCATACAGTTTTGTGGCTTGGTACAGTAGTTTATATTTATGCAAGAGCTTAAAATTCAACTTTGAGCAATGTCCACAGCAGGGAAGAACAATTAGTAAATTCATTAATTGTGCTTTTGTGTACACTTTTATTCTCAAGGCTAATTATTTGTTTAAATTATTTTGCCTCTATCAGAAATGTTACCACATGAAAATATTTCAGCTTAGGTTTCTGGTGTGAAATATAAGGCTTGGGAAGTTCAGACATTCTTCTGAAATGTAATCAGCTTGCCTTTGCTAATGACTGGTACCCAAAGTAGAGCCCTTTATTTAAGCATATAAGCAATTAGTTTGGGGGCATATTAGGGCACACAGAACTGTGATTCATGCTGCTGCTTATCCTTCTTCTGTGATGTGGACAATGGACATCTTCCGTGTTTGACTTTTAAATATAATCACACTCTGGTGTACCGTAAGTTGGAATCATGCAGTCTTATGCAAAGCAATGCTATAAAAGGAACACCTCAGTTCCCAAGCCAGTACGCTAGTGTACATCATAAAAGTGAAGCTTTCCTCTTTTTTCGCGGAGAGGGATGAAAATCTCCTTCTCCTCTCTTCTCTAAATTCTCCATGTGTCTGGGCTGTAGCTATAAGATGAACCAGCTGCCACTGGAGCCGATGTCTTCCAGGTCCCAGTTCCAGGTGTGTGGCCTGAAAAGAGATTGATGACTTTGTGTGGGCACAGCCAATTTCCTCCAACAGGTACAAGGCAGCCCTCCCTTCTCGAGCATCTTCCCAGCCTGGCTCAGTCCTCAGGGAGACCCACAGTCCAGAAGGCGCAGAAGGAGAAGGACGATAAGGACTCACTCAGCACCTGCTGAGTCCTGGTGCTGGGCTAGGCATTTGACCAACAGATTTAATCATCGCAGCCTCCCTATGAGGCAGGCGTTGTGAGTCCCATTTTTGAGAAGAGGAAATGGAGGCTACAACATAGATCGGAACCCAGAACTGTGTGACTGCAAATCCAGTGGCCTTGCCATTAGACCATGTTGCTTTCCTGGCACCTAGCACAGTACCTTGCCATAGTCGATGCTTCATTCATTCATTCATTCAACAAATATTTATTGAGGGCATTCTACGTGCCTGATGCTATTGCAGTAAACAAGTTAGATAAAGATTCTTGCCACCAAAGATTATAGCGATAAATAGTGAATGTATCCCATTCTAGTGATAAATATGTGTTGAATGAGCATTGGACAAATGTGGGACAGACCTATAGCAAAATATTGTAGCCTCATCATCATCTTGCATTTGTGTTCCAACTGTGCTAATCATTTTCACTTCAAGTGAAAAAAAAGCTGAGGCTGGGTATCAAGCCCCAGAGGGATAAGCAGGAAGTCTGTACTCTGTCCAAAAGTCCCAGTTATGTCAGGGCCAGTTAATAAAAGGTGGCGGTGGAGGGGTGTGGATTCATTCTCTCCTTCACGTTGTGGCAGACTGCAGTAGGAAGCTCCATTGCCTTGGCAGAGTGGGCTCTAGAATGAGCTTCTACCATCACCTCAGGAAGACAGAGCTTCCCCCAGCCAAGGAAACCAACAAAGAGATGCAGCCCATCCCAAACATCAGAGAGAACAGAGATGGATCTCAGGCTGAAAATACAGAGGAGGAGGACGCGTCTGTAACTCCACAGGGGCTGGTTTAGTTGTTAAATGTTTGTCTTCTGAGTCTGGTCAGATTCTAAAATCAGTTCCAATAATCACCAGAATTACAGATGGGAAGGACCTATGAGGTCATCTAGCCGAGTGTGGCCTGTGGAGCATGCCATCCTCACACAACACTTTTGGAGCCCTTTCTCCTCCTAGTTTAGATGTCCTTGAGGGCTGTGCTTCGCCCTGTCCCTCAGGAACCAATTCCAAAATCCACCCACAGGACATTTTAGACTAAAGATGTGGCCTGGGTGGGGTTCTACTTTTAATTTTCCAAAGCACTGAACAGAAGCCTGGTGTCACGAAAAATTGCTGGGAGCCTCTCCTCCTTCTCCCCATGGTGCTGTCCCACCCTCAGGGGTGGCTCTCAGCTGGGAGGCCCCGGCCCCTTGGCAGGGGTTCAGAGCACATGAGGAGGTGCCAGGACCGACACAGCTCAGCAAGGGGAGCCACGGTCTCAGTTGTCCAGTCATCCTGAGCACGTGCAACCAGGGAGACAACTAACTCCTAAACAAAGTTGTCGTCCCTGCAGCCTTGCAGAAGGCTTATTTCTAAATTCAGTCTATCTGCTTAACACCCTTCTTGAGATTAGAGTAATCATCTGTGTGTACAAAGATGAAGCTACAAGGTGTTCATCACAGTGCTGTTGACGTTTGTGAAAACTCGAGAACAATCTCCATGCCCAGTGATAGAAGACTGGTTAAATACGTGAAGAATAATAACAGAGAGAATATTATGAAGTCACTAAAAATAATGCACCAGAAGAGTACTAATGACATATTTTCATCATACTATCAGATGAAAAAGATAGGTTACAAAGAGTATGTATAGCACATTATTATTCTCTCTTTTTCTAAAATGCATGCGTGAAGAACAGAATATTGACATAATTATCTCTTAGTAAAGAACTGACAGGTAGTATTTTCTTCCCTGCTACTTTTCAACCTTTTCTACAATGAATATGTGTTACTTTTGCAATTAGATATAGAAATGTTACTTAAAAACATTAAATTGTCTTTCCTTTTCAAATGCTGCATTTCCCATATTCATCACTAACAGAATCCCTGTAATCAGAAGAAAGGGGAAGACAATTAGCCCCTTTCTCCGAGCTGGCTGCTGGGCAGCCAGGGTGTGAGTGTGTCTGTAGGAGGAGTGCTAAGCTGATGACAACTGCAAGCTGTGAGTCAATCCCACAGTAGCTCCAGCATTCATTTACTAAATGGACTCCCGGAAGCTAGAAAGGGTGAGTACCCTTCTCACTTCAGAGAATATTAGGACGAAGGAGTTTCATGCTCATCTGAGGAAACAAGAACACTGGCCCAGGCTTTTCTGATGTAGCATCACACATTCAGAGCCAGAAAGGACCTATTGAAGACTTGTTGGTAGCTGTTGTAACATATTTTCCCTGTAAAGGGAAGACTGAGACCCAGGGGCCAGCTGGCTTATCCTTGCCCACACAAGTAATGTTGGCCAAGCCAAGATAGGACCCTGGGATTGACTCTAACTCCCTCTGTCTCCAATATCCTGTCCCTCCCTTATTTGCTCCCAAACTCCTACTCATGTTTCATGGCCTGACCCAACCATCACCTTCTTAGTGAATTATCCTCAACTCCCTAAACAGAGTTAATCTTGCCTCTTTTCACTATTCCTTATACATAATCCTCTTGTTGCATTTTCTATACTACATTGTTATTATTTGACCTTAAGTCTGGACTCGAAGGCAAGATTTATCACCTCTCCTTGTATTCCCAGGGGCTGGTATATCACAGCCATTTAATAATAAACCCAAAGGCTTAAAGGCATTATAAAGCTATAATTGCCACTGTTTCTAAGAGTTAGAAGATGGAAGAAGAGGACACATACTCCTGACCATGAGAGACCGTCAGACATCCTGGAGTTGTTTGCACTGTGGGTCAGGGGGCTGACTAAGATGATCTGGAGGCAGAAACCTCTTTGCTGCCACTACAGGAAGATGGGTGATATAAAAAGTTGAAGCTTTCCATTAGGGGGGTGCCTGGGAAATAAGAAATTAGGAGTATGATGGCTTGGATGGGTAGTCACATGACATTCTAGAAAGACCATAGCTTTGGAGCAAGATGCACCAGAATTTGAATCCTAAATCTACAGCTTAGTATGACCTTGGACCCATTATTAAACTTCTTTGAGTCTCAGTTTTCTCAGCGAATGCTGATAGTTACTTTGCAGGGTTGTGGATATCATTAGAGATCATGATTGCAAAGTCCCTCACACACAGTACTCACTAAATAGGTACTCATTAAATAATGGCCCTCATTATTGTATTTCCTTAACTCCAAAGACAGTAAACCAAGGACCACACACAGTGCTCATGGAGTTGTTTCTCCAGATGGAAGCCGAGACAAGAGGGTACAAGAGAGCCTCAACTGACCCCCAAGGGGAACAGAGCCCAGGAAAGAACTCTGGGCCTCTAGAGTTCAGGTGAATGACCTTAACACAGCACATGATTCTCCCCACTCTTCCAGCAATAGAGAAAAGGATGAGAGTCTCCCTAGTGAAACTGGCCTTCTCGTACCCACTCAGGAGGCCGGGACAGGGAGCAAATGATTTCTTTGAAGTGACAGCAGCACAGTGACCTGGAAGTCCAGGGGGTGGTGCTTGGGCAGGTGCAGTGGCGCTGCCCACCAGCATGCAGCAGAGTCCTGAAGGCCACCACCACTGGACCGGAGCAGTGGGCAAGCCACAGGCGGGGAGGTGGTGACAGACTACTTACATAAGGAATGACACTCAGCCAGCGCCCTCCCTTGCCCAGGGCCAGGAGTGCCACATCAGCAAGACTTTTAGCAGTTTACTTGGGACCCACCTATCCTGTGTCAGACTGGTCATATCTCACCACCAGTGGGGAGCAGGTGGGGTCAGATGCTCGAGAAAAGAGTGAGACAAGGCTCTTCTTTAGACAGGAAAGTAGACATATCTCTTTTTCCTCTGGGCCAGTCCCTTGGAGTGGGGCCTCTCTTTTCAGTCTCAGCTTGAGCAGCACCTTTGTGAATGGGTGGCTGTCCTGAAGCCCCGTTTGATTACCTCTGTATCTGACACTTGCACTGTGATGGTCTATTTGTCTGCCTGTTTTTCCCACCTAGACTGTAAACACATACAGGCAGATACCATGTTCTCATTACTAATATCCACGATAGTGCCTGGTACATAACAGGCATCCAATAAGTATTAACTGAATGAATGAACGAATGAATGGTGAAAGAACTTTGTAAATTGAAAACACCATTATCATTAGTGTATGTTGTTATCTGGAACATTATAGCACAAGGAGCAAGCACGTGCTATGTCTTTTTCTTTCTCTCCATTCGACATATTTACACACGTACCCACATGTACTCATCCAACCACAGGATCAAGAATTTAAGAATAATTCAATTGAATTAAACTCAGTAAATATTTATCAGGCACTAACTGCCAAGCACTTTTCTAGGCACTTAGGATACATCAGTGAACAAAACGTGTGCTCTGATAAAATAGACCATTCTAATAACGTCTTTGAAAACCTGCCATACAGCCAGGGCGATTATCTCATACTTTAAGTTTGTATTTAGAGTCAGACTCCTTAACATTCTGTTTTGATTCAGACATTTCCAGGAGTAGAGTTCATCATGGAATCTTGAAAAGCAGACCAACTGGGAAATGATTTGCCCTTCACTACAGCAAAGACAGTGACTTTCTGCGGACAACATTGATTGTAAAGGTCCCCAGGAGGCGCCTCTTTGCAAAACCATTGGACATACTCCCTTGACTTTCAATGTTCTCCTTTGATGTGAGCATAAACAAATGTATTCTTCACTTTTATTAAATGAGGGCTGAGTTCATCTGTCTTTTTTTTCTTAGCAATAGAAATACATCTTCTATGAATATCATCTTGAGTTTGTCATTCAGCTTTTAAAAAAACAGGATTAAATCTCATATTTTCCCCTCCCTTGGCTAAGAAAGGGACACTCCCCATCTGTTGGCTGCCTTTCAGAATGGCAGGTCCATCTACTGAGACCACTAAATTGCTTTCAGTGAGTCAGCTTTGTGTACAGATGAAAATTCTATTCCACTCCTGCTGAATGAAGATGTAATCCAATCACTCATGGTTTGCACATATGAAACTAGTCAAAAGGAAGACAGGATTAATGATTACAGATGTCTGTGACCATTTATCACTATGAGGGAAATGATTCGAAAGTTCCTGTTCTGCTCTTGGCAAGTGAGTAGTGCCACCTTTCAATCAAGAATTTGCTGTTAGTAAGTGTCCATACCTGGGATGAGTCCATGCACTATAGAAGAAGCAGAAAAAGATGACACAGCACCTGCTCTCAAAAAGGGAATCACACTTTCTTTTATTGAGGAAACCAAAATGAAATAGTTGAACAAGTAGGAGATGCTAAAAGACACATGAAGCTAACTATAAGAATTTGGAAAGATGGCAGAAGGAGAGATCTCTGGGCTGAGGCAACTCACAAAGACTTCACAGGGCAGATGGGACTTGAAGATGGACCTTGACAGTGGAGAAGTTTGGTTTGGCCTGAGCTTTGAGAAGAAGGCTGAGGAAGAACATGGTCAAAAGAGATGTGTTATGGGGAGAGTGAGAACATCATCCCGGCTGTCATGGATGGCCCTTCTACAAAAAGAATCAGAAATTAGTTTAGAAAAGAGAGTTTAAATCAAACTGTGGATGTTACTAAATTCTGGGCTGAGGAGTTTAGATTTCATCTGATATGCTGTGAAGAGCCCTTTCTGAGTCATGCATGGAAAAGCAATATGATGGAAGTGGTTATAGAAGTATTCATTAGGCAGCAGCCTTCACAATGGACTAGAAAGGAGAGTAAGACAAAAAAAATCAGAAGGGCGAGCTGTTGAGAAGTTCAGTCAGAGTCGCAGCACTGTAATATGAGAGAGAAGCTGACACATTTAAGACTTTGTAAGGAATGAGGATTAAAAATTAGGATTGATTAAGGATATGACAGGAAGGAATAAAACATAAATTTAGAAAGGGAAAACGACAAACTCCAAAAATACAGTACTTCAACATCTATAACATAACTTCAGTAAAGTTTAGAAGAAACAAAAACCCTGACAAGTCAATAATAAAATGTAAAACAAATTAGAAAAATGAACAAAGGATTTGAACATGAACATTTCAAAAGAAATTTAAAAGGCTATTAAACATATGAAGCCATATTTAACCACACTAAAGAAGGCAAATAAAAACAATAACAAGATATTATTTCGCCTATTGATTTGGGTAAAATTAATAATTAAGTTTTCAATAATAGCTAGTGTTTGTAAGAAATACGCTGCCCACAAGAAGGTAAATTGGTGTACTCTTATGTAGAGCGATTTGGCAATATCAAAAATCTAACAAACACACTTACTATCTTGAACCTAGATTTTCTACTTCTCATGAGTCATACCTCAGGTATGTACATCAAAGCCTTACTTATGGGTAATATAACTGAAAATAAGCTAAATATCTAATAATAAGATGATCTAAAAAGTATGGAATATTGTATAGACATTAGCATCATTGAAGAAAAATCTTTAATACTTGGGAAAATGTGCAGAATATATTGTTAAAAAAAAAGGTAGATTATAAACAGCTTGCACAATATGTTCCTAATTTTTAAAATTCTGTATATAAAAATCAAATACAGCAAGCAGACTTTGGATTCTAAGCCAAACAAGCTTAGAGTAAAAAGACACTTTTGACACAGCCAGGGAAAATCAAACATGGACTAATTATCAGATGAAATTGAGAATTTACTCCTACATTTGTTAGATATGATAATGACAGTTTAGTTATGTTTTTTAAAAGTTTTCAGTGTTAAAGAGTCTTACTGAAGTGTTATAGGGTGACACTGTATGAAGCCTAGAATTTGCTTTATAATACTCAAAAATAAAATAAGGGAATTAGATAAAACAAGAATGACAAAATGTTGATAGTTATTAATTATATAGTTCTCTTTATTTTGAAAATTCCCATAATAAAAATGTTAATTGAGAAAGGCAGGCATGGGGCTGGCCTGGTGGTATAGCAGTTGGGTTCGCATGCTCTGCTTTGGTGGCCTGGGGTTTGCTAGTTCAGATCCCAGGCATGGACTTATGCACTGCTTATCAAGCTATGCTGTAGCAGGTGTCCCACACATAAAATAGAGGAAGATGGGCACATATGTTAGCTCAGGGCCAGTCTTCCTCAGCAAAAAGAGGAGGATTGGCGGGGGATGTTAGCTCAGGGCCAATCTTCCTCATAGAAAAAAAAGGAAGGCAGAACTCTGCCACACTTTAAAAATAATGTATACATATTCACAGAAAAAGTATGAAATGGTATATACCAAAATAGTAACAATGATTATTGCTGGTTAGACAAATAGCTGATTTTTATTTTCTTATGTTTTTATAAATATATTTTTCAAATTTCTTCAATGAACATATAATACTTTTATAATCAAAAAAAACTCTTAAGTGCACTTTTTTAGGCTTCTTTGGTTTTGATTTTAAAGAGGTAAAGGAAATGGTGACACCAATAGCTGAAACAGAGAAGATAAAAACCAGGGGGGGCTTGGGAGGGAAACATACAGACGTACCATGGAGATATTGCAGGTTCAGTGCCAGATCAGCACAATAAAGTGGATACTGCAGTAAAGCAAGTCACACAAATTTTTTGGTTTCCCGGTGCATATAAAAGTTATTTTTACACTCTATTGTAGCCTATTAAGTGTGCAACAGCATTATGTCTAAAAAAGTAATGTATATACCTCAATTTAAAAATGCCTTATTGCTAAAAATTGCTAACCATCATTTGAGCCTTCAGCAAGTCATAATCATTTTGCTGGTGGAGGGTTTTGTAAAAAAAAATGCAATATCTGCAAAGCACAATAAAGTGAAGTGCAACAACATGAGGTATGCCTGTGCTTAAAACAGGACTTACAGATGAGGCGGTGACAGTATACAGCTGGACAAAGAGTCTGAACTCAGTTGGAAAGATGACGAAGGGGTTAGGGAAGGCAGGGACTTCGGGTTCAAACCTTAGAAGCACATTATAGTATTTAAAACAGCTTTGCAAATTTCCCTTGGGAATAATGGTTTTAAAAATTGAAGTTGGTTTTTTTCTCTCATTCATTTATTCTACATGGTCCAGGTACTGGTCTAGATGCTGGGAGCACAGTGGTGAAATAGAGAGCTCTGAATAAGTCCTCATGGACCTACAAACTAGCAGCAGAGAGAGATATTAGACCAAAACTTCACATAGTCAATCGTAGTAACTATTATGAGAGAGAAGTACAAGGTACCGCAAGAGCCTGTAACAGAAAGACTTGACCTAGTTCTCAGGCATGCTGGAAAACTTTCCTGTGGAAGTTTTGTTCTTGAAGGATAAACAGGAACTCAGCAAAGAGTAGGGCAGACGCATTCAGAACAAGAGATGGGCTCACCCAGAGGCCTTGAGTCTGAGAAAAAACATGATCATTTGAGGGACAAAGAGAAAGCCAGGGTGTCAGGAGCAGAAAGTGAATAATAGAGAGGCATAAGATGGAACTGGAGACGGAGGCCATGGAGAATATGCAGAGGTGTCCAGGCCATAATAAAGACTATTACTATTACCTTGTTTTATTCTAAGCTTACTGGGAGGCCATTAAAGGATTTCAAGTAGAGGGGTGTTTACTGTAGGGCAGGCATCTGGAGAGAGGTCATGCCAAGAATATTTAGAGGCCTATTGAACAGTCTGGGTAGAAGACGTTGATGCTTTGGACTGAGGTAGTGGCAGTGGAGGTGGAGAGAAGTTGGTTGATTAAAGACATTTAAAATTTCCTGAAGGAGAAGATGAACTGGCAAAGGAGAGTGAGAAGCAGCTGGAGAAGTAGGAGGAAGATCAGATGACCAGCATCAAGGCATGTTTTTCTGGAAGGAAGGAGAGGTCAAATAGGTTGGATGCCATCAAATATTTCCCACTGGCTTTAGCAAAATCCAAGTCACTGGTGACTTTGTGAGGGCAGTTTGGATCCAGTGGTGAAGGAGAGGTGAGATAACAGAGGTCAAGCACTGGCTGGGGTCAGGGTGGGAGAACGGACAGAGACAGCTCATGTACATGGATGTTGTGCTGTTTTCAGAAAAAGGAGAGAGAAATGAATGGGAGAGATTATTAAAGATGAGAGAAATTTGTATTTGTACATAGGAATAATCCTGGAAAGAAAGGAAGGTGAAAAACAGAAGTAGTAGAATAAGCTTTGTCAGAGACAAGAGGAGGTGGGCTTCAGAGCATGGTGAGTGACTGTCCCAGGCAGGAAGCACACTTCCCTTCATGCAATAGGAGGCAAGCCAGTGAGATGGTGATACATTCAGGTAGTTTTGTAGATCTAATGGCAAGAACTTGAGGGAATTTATTTCTGATTCCTTTTGGTTTCTCTGAGAAGTGAAGGGATAGTTGTGTTTGTTTGGTGTTTGTGGAGCTCGTAGTGTGTGTGTGTGTGTGTGTATGTTTGCAAAGATTAGAGTGAGAGGAAGGATGGCTGGAAGAAAAGGTTTCTTGCACAGAGTGGGGAAGCAAACTGGCTAAAGAACTAAAGAAGTGGTAAGAGGAGACTTTGAGTCAAAGTCAAGTTCAACTGAGTTCCATACATGGCTGAATGACAAGGAGGGAGCATCCACTTCTAAAGTTATGATAGCAGAATAGCCAGAGCTGCCAGTGGGTCACTAAGGTCCATGCTAGAAGCTGGATGAGCTGAATAATGACAATAATAGTAATGAGGGCCAGTGCTCTTAGAGGACGCACCACATATGCCAGGCACTACGAGGATCTACATGCATTAATTCATTTAATCCTAACAACAACGTATGGGGTAGATGCTATTATTTCTCCTTAATAGCCGAGGAAACCAGCAGGGTTATGCACCTCGTCCAAGGTCACACAGCTTGCAAGTAGAAGAACCAGAATTCAAACAACTTCACTCTGCAGCTCTCCATGAGGTTTCAGGGCCACAGGAGGCCTGCAGGACACTTGAGTTGATGTTTTTTGCTTCCTTCCTTCCCTTTGAATGCTTGCACTAAACCTCAATCACTAGAATTAGCCAGCTCGTGTTTCTGTTTGTTGCAACCCACTGAAGAAATGTAGTTTTCACTTAATTTGTCCTGGTCCTGTCACATGCTAATATTGCCACTTTCTGCAAATGGAAAAGAAGGCAGTAGGTAGTTGATGTTTTAGCTACATAAGTTAACCAAAGGCAGTCAATTTTTGTTTTGAACTAACACGTAATGAATCAACGCATGAGCAATCTGTTTACACAGTTGAGCACAGGAGCTGGCTGCATTCTAAATCTAGCCACGTACTTGAATCATCCTGGTAAAAGTGAACCAAGTGATTGAGAAGCTCCCTGAAAATGGGCAATTTTGTCATCCAAAAAGATTTAGATTTGTGTCTCCTTCCTGTAGTTACCAAGGTTGTATCTTTATTTGCAATACAGTATATCTGGGCCACAGGACTACTTAATTGATACAATTCAGGCTTGGTGAAGGAACATGTAAATTGAATTAATCATTGTACAAAATCAACACCTCCCCTAACCGTAACCAAAGGAATAAGACAGGCTGGCTCCATTCCTTGACTCCATAAGTCATAGCATGAGTCCCTTGGAAGCAAAACCGTGTAAGAACTTTCCAGGTCCCGAACCCCAGCCTGGGCACTTCAGTTTCTTGCCTCTATATCCTTCTGTCATTGACGTTAACTTTACCTAATGATTCCCTGCAGTCTTTCCCCTAAGCTTTCTGAATTTGGAATTGGAAAACCATACCAAGACTAGAGGAAGAGCATCTTGACTCTAGGTCTTGGACCTTAACATCCAAAGGATTACTCTCCATGTGAATTTGTCTAATCCATTGCATATGCATCCTAATTCCTGTGCACATTCATTCACTTGTTCACTTAACAAATGCTAATTGAAAGCCTACTGTGTGCCAGGCACAGCTGAAGGCACTAAGGATACCATGGTGAAGAAAATAGACACAACCCATTGCATCATGGAGTTTATAATATGGAAGAACAAAGATCTTCACTTAATATTTATGCTATTAATTAATTTCGGATAAAATCAAATTTCCCCCAAAACTCCCTACGTCTCTCCTGCTTTCGTTTTCTCCATAGTACTTACCAGTCTCTATTGCACTATAGCACATGCTTATTTACTCTGCTTGGTATTTGACTCCCTCCATGTTTTCAATCTCAGCGACTCATTTTTGGCTTCATGCCTTCTCTCTCAGCATTTTTAATTCATGGTGCCTATATCCCTCCAACTCCCTCAAGACAAGCCATGAGTAGATCCAACGTCAGGCAGACCCATCAGTATGAAATTATCCACGGATGTGTATTTTAATGTCATTACAGTGTTAGGACTTGCAAAAATGTGGCTGTTCTTACGAAGCACTTGGAGTTGGATCCCAGTTCCAGCACTTACTGTTGGTGTGACTATCAACTATTTTATCTTTAGGTAAAGTATCTTTATCTGTAAAATGGACGTAATAATCCCTACTTATTGGGAGGGTTAACACAATGTATATTGCATCCCAGGTGCATTGATGGTGCTTAATCAATAATCACTTCCCCAGCCCTTTCCTTACTCACTGTTTGGCCTGCTGTTACCAACTCCCTAAATAATGTGACCAGGGACTCGTCACTCGTTTCTTTTCTACTGCCCTAGAACAAAGGGAACATAATCAAGAGTGGAAACATTATTTGATATCTGCTTCAAAAACACACTGTGTTTGATGTGTGATGCTGATGTGTGATACTCAATCTATTAGATATTAATATTAGACTGCCGGCTTTGTGCTGTTCATATTGGTAACATGACCCTGATCAGATTCCCAGCTGTGAGAATTACAATGTGAGCTTTCAGTCGTTGCTGGGCTTTTTTTCCCCTCCTACTGCCAGGAAGAGGTTGAATAAGCATCCGATGATGTAACAGCCTTCAGCTGAGTTTGCTGAGCTTTTAAAATTCAAGAATCAGGGTCTAGGGAATTGTTTGTACCTCAAGTCGCCTCCCCACCTCCAGGCCACCTTGGTGCTCCTTGCATTCTATTTCTTAGGGTGGGTTCACCATCCTTACCTTGTACCTGCCCCTCCGAAGGCTCCTCAGACTCTGCTTACTGTTGAAGGATGGGTGATTAGGTAGAAGTTCAGAGAGGAAGAACCACAAAGGAGAAAGGGGGCTGGGTTATGTTCCCAGTAATAATGACAAGGAGAAGAAGGAAAAGAAGAAAGGAATGAGGGAGGAGGAGGAGACAAGAAAGAGAAAAAGGAGGGGAAAAAAAATAAGGATAAGAAGATCTAAGGTATACTGAGGATTTCACTGCCTACCACACCGTTCTCAATCCATTTCAATGAATTTTGACAACAATCCTACAAAGTAAGTCCTTTAGTATGAGAAGGACAGGTCTCCTTCCTGCTTTTCCTGTCCTTTCCCCAAGCAATTCTGGGTATCAAACATGTTTTCCCACCCCGCAGAATAAAATCCAAACTGTGTAGCACGCCATTCGAGGTTCTGTGTGAACGGGCCCCCATAGGTGGGTGGACCACAAAACACCAGCCAAATCCAGACTCTTTTGAGAGTAAAAACAGGTGCCATTTGTAATTACACTGGGAAAACAGATGAACACCCAGATTGCCATGGGCTAACTGGGATGTGTGGTCACTTCCCTGTGTCCATCCTATGCCTCCCACCTCGCTGAGCTCCTGCATTCCCCAACTTTACCACGCTCTGCCATGTGTGTGGAAGACTAAGCAAACCCTACCTACCCCATTCCAACCTGGAAGACTCATTCTTCAACGCCTAGTTCAGAAACAACTGTCTCTGCGAAGTCCAGCTAAAGTTCTCAAAGCCAGTTTGCAGAGTGGTTAGAGCCCAGACACTATACCCCTGTTGAACTTGTGGGTTCAAATTCCAGCTCCACCATGCGCAGGCTGTGTGTGCTTGGGCAAGGCCTTCAAGCTCTCCATGTGTCAGTTCCCTTCTCTGTGATATTGAGATAATGGTGCCATGCGGTGACTATGAGGACAGAGTGACAGGGACTGACTCTGTGTAGGAACTTCAGGTGGAATGTGTGCTGCACAAGGATATTGCCAAACCTGTTGACACAGATGTGCATGTGCTTGCACGTGTATGCACACGTGAACCCCACCTGTAAGGCATGTATTTTCTCCTTTGAGGGAAAAAAATAAAACAAAACAAAAATTGTCAAGTGGATGTTAAATGCTAAAGAGTTCATAGATCATTTTGTCTATAATAAGGCTTCATTTTTAGTATGGTGATTTTGACATCATCTAATCAATACAACATGTTAAAATTTCTGAGTTCCTTTCCAGGATGCGAATAACTCTATAAGCCATCCCATGTAGCCTTCTTGCTGGCAGGAGTGTGGGATGGTCTCATAATGTGTTTTTTGAATAAGCAGAATAAGCTTCTATCCACGTGATGTTACTTCAGAGCTCAGTAACATTTATTTTAAGACCTGCCTTATTAAAGTGCTAATACTCCTGAGACAAGTAACTGATCTTTCCTATCCTCAGCTATTTTTACCTTAGTGTGAATGCAATTCAAATCCTTTACTAGTGAAAGCATAAGAGAAGACACTGGATATTCCTCAGGGTTGGAAGCAGGAACTGCGAAAGGTAAAAAAGGGCGAGGAAAAGCAGGACTTCACATGCCTGAGATGAAGTCTGTCCACATCACGCTCTGGCTCAGAGCAAAATACCCTTGCTGGCAGTCTAAGGCTAAATGCTCAGGCTGAGGCTGAGCCTTCAGCTAGGGGTGGCCACAATACCACTACAGCCCCCCGCCCACGTCCCCAAAACACACACACACTTGACTCATTTCATTGTCGTCCCCCTGCCTAAAGCCTAGGTTTACAGTGACTTTTGTTGTTGTTGCTGTTGTTATTATGCTCTGGCTGTCATCTTGAGGCTTTTCCCCCCACAGATTTTAATTGAATGTTCCAGAAGGGAGAGATTTCTAGCATATCGTTTTAAACTTTTGCTTCATATTGTGACCAATTAAAATATGAGTAACCACAGAATACACTTTTCTTTTTCTTCAAGCATCACCCCCAACAGAGAGAAGGGAGCTTGAACGCCATATTATTATTTTCCATGCTGTTTTGACTTAAATAAGAGAAAAGTTTTTTATAAAGTTCTTTAAAAGTTTTTGACAACCCCACTTGGGTTTTTTTTTTCCCATTCTATGTCTATGTTGGGAAGAATTCTCTATAGTCTGTTTTCTCTCCAATCCTCAGGTCACACCTCCTCGTGTAATATGAAGCAGTGGTCCCCACTGAGTGACTGGAAGCCAAGCTCTGGTGGATGACTTTAAAGATGATCCTAATATCCAGATAGGGGGTGCAGATCCATCTCAACCCAGCCCGCCCACAGCCCTCCATGACTGTTCCCTTGTGGCTTCCTTTCCCTGTTCCCTCAAATCTTTGGCACATTCCCAGGCTGCCAGGCACCTCTCAGTGAAGAGCCTTGCCTTCTACCATGCAAAGAAAATAGAGCACATTATTGATGAAGAGCCCAAGACTTGACTCTCCACATCTGAAATGTACCCAAGACGGCACCCTTTCTTCCCTGTGAAGCTCATCTTCTTCAGAAATACCTCCTCCTCCTATGCAGTTGATTCCTTTCCTTTTTCCTTCTCTGGCACTTGTCTAAAAATTATTTGCCCTTCTGTCCCACGCAGTTTTATTCTCCCTCTCTTACCATCTCTCAAACTGAAAATATACGCACAATTCTTTCCTCCTCCTAACAAACCTCCCTGCAAACCCCTCCCCCTGCCGCATTGTTCTGTCTTTCTCTTCCACCACCAGATTTCTAGAAAGAAGAGTCCATGTTCTTCACCACTACCTTCTCAGCTTCACATGTTGACCTACTGAAATTTGGATCCCACCATATTCCATTCTATTGATAGCGTGATAGAGTTTCAGAGGCTCAGATGAAAATCAGAAGGCCCTTAGATTCAGGGAAGGACTTTGGTAATAGGAACAACGTAGTAAATGAAAACAAAAAAGGAGCTTAAAATTCAACTGCCCCCTTTTGGGGGGGAAAAAAAAGCATTTTGTTTCCTGAACCAAAACTAGTCTGGAAATGCCTCTACACAGAGATGACAATAAATAGTACACCTCAGTGAGGGCCAGGAGGGCGGGTGTCAGTGCCCACACCTGTCCTTGACATTGACTCCATAGGAGATAACAAGAGCAGTGCATGGAAACTCTGCCTTCCCGCAGGGAGTGTGGAGCCAGCTGGGAGAGAATCAGGCAAAAGAGAAACAACAGGAGCTCCTACTGCTGGCTTCTCTGGGCCTCTGGCGTTCGCATGATTGTTTACATGTGCAAAGAAGAAATGGAGGTCTCTGCCTCTGTAAATGTTCACGCCTGTTCCTCGCTGTCCTGTTCCCCTTCCTGTCTGCTCTCCAGTCTGGCTCCTCTTTTTGATCAAGACAGCAAGATCAGTTTCCTCTCTACAACATTACCTGCATCATCTACTACTGGCAATTGTCTTCTCTCCTCTGCTGGATAAATTTCCAAAAGTGAATGACAAGCTGGGAGTCAACCCCTACCCTAGGTCTGAAGAGAGGTATCTTCTTTGTAGTCTGAAACTGGAAGGGTAAGACGATGGCTCGTTCTCTCTTTTCCCAAGTAACTCATGCCCTTTTTCCCTTGCCCCATACGTATATTCTTTAGGAGGCAAGCTCAGAGGGGTAAAGCTTTCTGTTGAGGTCTTGGCCTCTGCACTGAGAATGCCAACTGGTGTCTGGCAATGCCCATTCTGATGTGGATAGCAAGAGAGCTGAGGCCATCAATTCATTTCACATGAACCGTGAAACAGACAAGAGATGGCCAGTCATTAGACTTGTGGTCACTGCTGACCCAGCCTAGATTTGAACCTGCGACCTCTAGGTAAAGGGTTTTATATTGCAATAATCATGCTTGAAGGGTCTAGGGGCTCTCCCAGTACTTACTTTTTAAATTAACACTTTGTAGCTAGTCACTGAGGAAGGAGAGGAAATGAAAGAAGAAATGAATTGAACACCTGATGTCCTTGAGGGAAAGCGGAAAACTAGGAGAGAAGAGCCTTGGTCTTACACGCCTCGGTGGATGAAGCTGTTGCTTTTTAAAGCTGTTGCTTTTTAAAGCAGGGTGCCATTTGAAAGGTAGATGCCTCTTACCATCACTCTGCAGGGCTATTTGAAACACCTGTCTTGGCCTTAGCTCTGCTTCGTTAGTTGTCTTCATTTGCCTGCCTAACAACTGGAGGTGTTTATACCTTCGTAACAAAACCACTTTCTTGCACGGAACTGTGATAATGAAAGTTAATTCTCTTATCCCAGAAAACTCTCAAGAGTTTAAGTGCACTGCTTCATTAACTCACTCTACCCAGCTCTGAGGTGAAGAATAAATGCTATCATGCCCATTTTACAGATAGGGAAGGTGGGAAATTCAAAAGCTTAATGCAAACTTTGTTTCCCACATATCAAGAAATAGAGTCTTAGCAGTTGACAAACCCTGTGACCTTTGGAAAGTAATTCATTCTAAGTTTACGTTTTCTCACCTTCAAATAAGGATAGTAGAAAGTTTGCGGGGATAAATGAAATAATGCATATAAAGATCATTGCACAGTGCCCAGCTACACAGGGCTGCATTGCACAACTCCACCAGCATTGTGCGGCCAGTCACATAAAACACAATGTGAACGACGCCCCCTAGAGTTGTACAGTCAACAGTCGTACAGCCACGGTCTGACACGTAATACTTTCTCTATAAGTGTTAGCCATCGTTAGTTTGGAAGTTTTTCTTCCGGCAAAAGCAGAGTCGGCGGTTCAGAACAACCCTCTCTCTGACTGTAAGAAACATGTGAAAAGAAACATCAGTTTAAGGACATTGGAAAGTTACCAAGGCAGTGAGAAATTATGCTGTCAAGATCCCAGGGAGGAAGGAATCCCATCTAGGGCTGCCTTTCCGCCAGAATGGTGGTTTCAAAGTATGGGCACTGATAAGCAGTAGCACCTTGGAACCTGTTAGAAATGCAAATTCTCAGGCTCCACCCCACATCAACTGAATCAGAAACTCTGGAGGAGTGAGATCCAGAAATCTGCTTTAACAAACCCTCTGGTTGAGTCTCACGTACCCTAAGATGTGAGAATCATGGCCCTCCAGGCACCTGTAATACTGAAAGCACAGCTGAGAGACTGAGAAGGTGGGTGGGAATTTTGGCAGTCTCAAGGGTCTGAGAAGTCAATAATTAGAGTTCCAGGCCTGCCTGGTAAACACCCCAGGAAATTAGCTGGAACCCCAAAGGGCTACACCCAAGAAGTAAAAGTGACTTGGAAATATACAAGCCATCACAGAGACGAAAATTTCTTATTTCAACTCCTGATCGGATGAAGGTGACGTATTGTTAGTGCCTTTCACTTAGCTCCTTTCCAATAACAAAGACAAATCTTCTGTGGAGGAAGAAACCATCCCCCAGTGTCTCAAATTTTCTCTATCAAACACTCGGTCAAAAATAAGTGAGCACTCACTTCCATCATGTTCCTTACATCCCTCACTCTAGAGAAGCCAGTCGCCACGTCAGAGGCCTCTCAAGCAGCTCTCTGGAGAGTCCATGTGCTGAGAAATTGAGACATTGGCCTTCTATGAATGGCCACGTGAGTGCGCTAACTTGGAAGGGGATCCTACGGGTCCAGTCAAGCCTTGAGATGACTACAGCTCTAGCTGATACTTTAGTATAAGCTCATGGGAGATCCGTAACTAGCACCATCCAGCTCTGCTACCCATGAATTTCTGACTCAGAGAAACTATATGATAATAAGTGTTTACTGTTTTTCAAAAAGTAACTGGTTATTCAATAAAAAATTACTGAGCATACCAGAAGAGAAAACTTGACAAACAAGCAAGATTTTTCAAATGGGCAATATAAACAAACCCATAGGCAATAGAGTATTTAGACATAGAATTTTAAAATAGCTATGCTTAATTTTTCAAGAAAGTATTACTGCTTCACTATAAGTTCATGATCACCCACCTCAAATGGGCCATCAGTACTGCCCAACAATACGTGTGTCCACACACGTGTATTGGTCAACTCAATCTCTCACTTTCTGTGACTATACAGATCTTCTCTACTCTCCCTCTGCCCTGCTCATAGCTTCCCTTTCACTTTCATCCACTTCACAGAGGAGATTGAGGCCGCCCAACAAGAATTCACTGGCCTCCTGGTCTACGAATCTACATCTATGCTTTCCTTCTCTCCTTTTATGATGGAAGAGCTATGGATTCTTCTCCCTAAAGTCAGTTCTTTGGCTTCACTTTGCATCCCATCCCCTCCCATCTTCTTAGGACCTTCACACTAACAAGTATTCTTTTTCTTTCATAATTTCAGACTCTTTTTCTCAAGCAAACCCTTACCATTGGACGTACTAAATCATCTTAAATCACATTTAAAAATATTCTCTAACTTCAGTTCTACCTTTCTTTTCCTTCCCTTCACAGAAAAATTTCTAGAAGAGTTTTCTTAAACTTACTGTTTCCTCTTGTAACCATCTCTCACTCAGTACTTAACACACTCCAGCAGGGTTTCTGCCCCATCTCTCTAGTGATAACTTCTTGTTAAGGTCTCAGTGACTAAATTCAATGAATGAACCTGTTTCAGCTCTTGTCTTCCCTGTCTTGACAGGGTTAGACAGAGTTGAGCACAACACTCTTATTTAAGCTTTCCTCCTGGCTTCCATGGTATGCTATTGGTTTTCTTCCTATGTCTGTAATTTCTCATTTTATTCTCCTTTTCAGGCTCATATCCCTCTTTCTGACCATTAAATGTTAGTGTTCTGCCGGTCTTGCTCTTCCACTGTATTTTCTACAAACTTTCCCCAAATAAGCTCACCCAAGCCTACAACTTCAATTACCTTGTGTACATATATATATATATATACCCCAGACTACCTAGCTACACTCAGGACCCATATGTTCAGCTGCCTTTTCTATGTATGTCTAAAAAGGCTTGATTTCAGGCTCAACAAGTCCAAAACCAAACTCTTCATCCATCCTCCTAAATATGGTCTTCTCCAACAGTTTTTCTTTCAGTAAATGCCTGACCTTATCCATCTAGTTATACAAGCCATAAAGCTGCATGTCATCCTTGATACCCCCATCCTACCCATGACTAAGTTCTGTCAAGTTTATCTTCCAAATATTTCCCCAGCGTGTCTCCTTCTCTCTGTCTGTATCACTGCCACCCTAGTCCAAGCTGCCATCATCTGTCTGACCTCCTGCCAAGCTGAGTGCTTTCCTGTTGTTCTAAAGATAAAGACCAAACTCCTTACTTAATGTGGCTTTCAAGGTTCTGCATGACTTGGCCCCTACTATCTCTCCAAACTCATCTACAATATCACCTTATCTCCTTCTCCTCAATCTACTCTGGACTTCTTTAATTCCCTTGTATTTGCCATGTTCCCTCCTGTCACAGGGCCTTTGCACGTGCCTAAAATATTCTTTCTTGCCCCCCTCAATTAGTTAATGCCAATTCACTCCTCAGATTGAATATTGCTTCCTTATCCAAGCCTTTCTTGATCTCCACAATTAAATCAAGTCCCTTTATTATCTGTTTTCATGGAAGATGATGTTCTGTCCCTCTCCTTAGTAGTACTCAGAATAGTCTAATTTTACATTTGATTTTTTATTATATGAGTCATGTCCATTTTTGCTGACCACTGCATATCGAGCACATTTATAGCATATGTAATAGATACTCAATAAATAATCGCTAAAGAAATGAATAAGTAAACGACTAATCAGATAAAATAATAGCATTGTTATGATTATTATTTCAAAAATGAGATTAGTTTCCTGACACTCAAGCAAGAAACATTCCAGAAGAATTCCACACTCATGGCTCTAAGTCAGCATTTGAGGTCACCAATTAATAATAAACTTCTTTTTTTCCTATGTTTGAAATCACTTGAGAAGTAGACACAGGAGAGAGACTGATGGAGACCAAAATATCAACTTAATTACTAATAAAGTTGAATTGGAGATCCATGCTTGACTAATGGCCACAATTGGATTTCCTAATACATCCCCTTGGATTTGAACTTGTCCATTCCAACTGCCGGCATCACCCAAGCAGGAGCAGATCAAGACCCGTGAAGCTTACTTACTACATGGATCAGCAGAGGTATTTACATCCAGAGGTCAAGCTGCTTCACCAGCGACTGAGAAGCCAGGGAGAGGCTGGGTGGAGTATGCCTGGAAGCTGCTCCCCAAACTTTCTTATTAAGCAACTCACTCTTTTCGTGGAAAGGAATGAATAAGAATGAAAAGAAAGCCCAGGAATGTTGCTTTGGCAGAAGCCTCTTGAGAAAACATGAAGACAAGGAACGGAGGTTTCCCTAACAAATAGCAAAACAAAATTAATATGTAATTATTAGTGGGACATTATTTATAGCTAAAATTTGGTTATTTAAAAAATTAGCTTTTTCCCCCAGTTAGTGGGATAATGCAATCTTTCTTTTCTTGCTCAACTGTCCTATTATTCAATTGATTGTTATGGTTATGAATTAACTTTAAAGTTTGTCATTGAAAAAGTTTATTTCTCTTGTAAATGGAGTATACCCAGAAGCATCTGCTTATGATGTTAATTTCCTAAAGATTTCTGTTTTAATGAAATATCACATCTGCCCGTGTGGTGGTTCAAAGCATTTGATTATATGTACAATGTTCATGCATCATTTAGGCCTGGAAATATGAATATGGTTGTACAAGTTAGGAGTGCTTTCAGCTGCAAGTCATAGAACATCCAACTAAAAGTGGCTTAAGTATTAAAGATATTTAATTATTTCACATACAGGAAGTTGAGAGGCAGTTGCATGTTGACATGGTGATTCAACAAAGACACCAAGCATCCAGGTTCTTCCTGTCCTTCTGTTTACCATATCCAACACACTGACTTTTCATTCTCAGACTCATTTCCTTACGGTTGCAAAATGGTCAGTATGGGTCCCAAACGTCCTGCTGATATTCAAGGCAGAAAGAAGGGAAAGGTTCAACACTAATGCGCTTTCTCTTCAAACACTGTGTCTTTTTTCAGGAAACAAAACCCTTCTTAAAGAGATCTGGCATGCTTACCAGTACAGTGTCACATGGCCACTCCTCGCTGTAACGGAAGCTGAGAAATAGGAGTGTGAGAGTTCTGATTAGCTTAGATTTAAGATTAAACCACTATGCCTGGGCACATTACAATATTGAATAAAATAGGAGTCTTGCTGGTAAAGAAGAAGGGAGACAGACATTGGATGGGCAACTGACAATGTCTACCATAGTATGTCTGACTCAAACCCATCCCTTTCCCTGAAATTCTTCATTATACTATAACAAGTATCACCAATTCTGCCAGGAGCAATAAATAGAGAAAGTGGTAGAGGCAAGTCCTGGAGCCATAAGTAATAAACTCATTTAGCATTTGCTCACTCCTCACTAGTGAAAATGTCTCAGGGTAATAAGGACCATAGAATATCTGGGAGTAGGGAGGAGAGACTGCCAAGGATGGCAAGACTGGCCAGAGGAGACTACGTGGTTGAAGAGAGCCTTGGATAGGAGAGCTAGAGAGGCAGAGTAGAGAACTCCAGGTGAAGAGCAGAGCAGAGGAGTAGAAGTAGAACCCAGGAGCTGCTTGGTGGGGAGAACAAGTTCTCATTGGAGAACGAAAGGGAAAGGAGGGACAACCAGGGTCTGAGAGTGGAGATCAGAACTCCAGGCTGAACATTCTGGAGTTTTCTCATTGGGTAGAGAGGAGTGACACACAGTTTTAAGAGCAGAGCAATGACATGAGGAAAGCAGTATTTCAGACAGAATAATTTGGTGGTAGGGAACAGAATAGATTAGAGGGGAAGAGACAAGTTGGGAGGCTATTGCAATGCTCATAAGGTGATGGAGGACTCAGTGAGAGCATTATTATTGGCAATAAAAATGGAGCCAAAAGTGTGGATATAAGAGACATTTTAACCTCATTTCAGGAGATCCTCTAACAGAAAACAACAGAGGAGAAATGAAAAACATAGACCCTCATAAGTGCTCATAGCCAAACATTTAATCACCATGCTCCCTGTTTCAAGTGCTCGCCTGAAAATAAAAAAAGCTAATTTTGAATAATGAAGGGAACCGTCAGGGAGTTCCACCAATAGTAATTTTTTAAATCTCAAATCATTGCTCTTCCAGTTAGTTACTCATGGCCTGGTTTCACAGAAATGGGCTGCAGGCATTCCAGAAAATGAGAAGTTATTCTAGGAAGAGCCAAGACTCCTCCAATTTCACCCTCAAAGGGCATATGTGCTCCCCACCCATGAGGAGACATTGCTCTTGTGAAGGTGGGGAGCAGGGAAAGGCCTTACCTGGGTGGCCTGCATGGATTCGGCAAGGAATCAAAGCTCATATGGAAGCTGAGAGCCTCACATCTCTCCGTTTTTGGTGCCACCCTGAAAAAGCCTGAGAACACTTTCAGCCAAAGAGTCTCAGGGTGGTTAATGCCCAGTAATGTACAGCAGAATCACTACTGCCGGAAAGCCCACCGCCTGCGAGCCCACCTCCCACCACTGTTAGTTGGATGTTCTGTTACTTGTAGCCAAAAGCATTCCTAACACGAGAGGCTTTGCTCCCCTTCTCCCACTGAATTCATGCCACAGCTCTAGCGGACCTGGAGCAGAGGGCATTCCCCAGAGATATGCTGATTAAGTGCGTAAATAAATTAGTTACACGTACCTTCATTATCCCTTCATTACAGGGTGGTGAGTAACTTGTGGGCTCTGGAGCCAGACTGCTACCTTCAGGTTGTCATTCTGCCACTTAACCGCTCAGTGACCTGCAGCTTCTTTATGCCAGAGTCTTCCCGTCTGTAAAACAGCAATAGTTCATACTCCATGGCTGTGTTTTAAGGACTCAATGAGATCATGACTGTAAAGTGCTTAGCTCAAAGCCTCATACAGGGTTAGCACCCAATAAATGTAAAGCACTGTATTTTTTACAGATGAGAAAACAGTAATCCAAAAAGGCTAGAAAACTGGCCCAAGGTCACACAGATAAATGCTGTGCGTGCTTATTTTCATGGACACATCTTTTCTGAGCAGTGTGTCAACAAGTCAGCAAATATTTATTAAGTGACCATGAGGTGCAGAGTTCTGAACTAAACATTCAGAATTTATGCTCAAGGATGGGTATAGTTCCGACTTGAGTGGAATTTACTATCTGACAAGGATGTTTAGTTTTTCATGGTCAGCCCAGCTGCACACAAGGCTGGCCTTACAGATAAAAGAGTCAGAAGCCTCTGCAGGACTGTTTGAAGGGTCCCAGGAAGGCCATTCTAACAATGTACGTCAGTGGGCAGCGGGGATAAACTCAACACAACATCAGTGTATCGGCCTGAGTTTTGTCCTCCTGGAGGACGGATTCACCCAGACCAAACCCATCTTTCTCCCTCCTCCTTTGCAATTCCTCTGCAGATAAAAGAGTTGCCCCTAGGCCTTTAACTGATGCCTGAAATGTCTCCAGCCAGACCTGGTTCTGTGAGTGTAGCACTGCTTCCTATCACCCAGTAATCTTTTTCTTTTTTAAAGATTGGCACCTGAGCTAGCATCTGTTGCCAATCTTTTTTTTTTTTGTCCTTCTTCTTCTTCCTCTCCCCAACGCCCCTCTAGTATATAGTTGTATATTCTAGTTGTAGATCCTTCTGGTTGTGCTATGTGGAACACCACCTCAGCATGGCTTGATGAGCGGTGCTAGATCTGTGCTCAGGATCCGAACCGGCGAAAGCCTGAGCCGCCGAAGCAAAGCACATGAACTTAACCACTAGCCCATGGGGCCGGCCCCCACCTAGTAATCTTTAAAACTGCAACTATCCCTGGGAAAGAAAAGGGCTGATGTCAGCGACATATATTTTTGTAAGTGTGTGTGTGTGTTTGTGTATATATATATATATATGTATATATATTTTTTTCATATCAAGTAAATGTGGGCTAGCTTGAAGGAAAGGTTTGTTCAGGCCCAGGGAGCTGCTGCATGATTGGTGATCTATTCCATTCTGCAAAGATCAGCTCTCATAGGTGCCTCTGAGTGGCATAACATCCCTGCCAGGCGCTGTCTAAGTGGATTTTACCAAAGGGCAACCCACCAAACAGCCTGACTGGAGAAAAAGAGGCACAGTAGAGAGATAGGAGAAGCACCTGTTCCCACCTTTGGGAAAGCAATCACCTGGTTGGCCGCCGAGAAGTGATACATGCCAGCCCTTCCTGTCAATGGCTATGCCGTGGTCAGAAACATGAGCTTCCACTGAGCTTGTCTGCAGGTTGCCAAGAGCCTGCACCTGACAAGCAACTGGCGGGGGGAGTCCTTCCAACAGACAGCAAGAGAGAAAAGGAGAGCCGGCATTCGAGTCCAAGCCCAGGCCTGGTTAGTCCTTTGAGAACAAGGATCTGGTAAACCACTCCTGCCTGTGAAAGACAGAAGAGGAGACAAAGTTCTGGCCCCGCAGGCTTTTCTGTGAGGTCTAAAGGTCTCCCACCATTCTGATTCTGCAATACCTCTGCCAGCATTGGCTCTGCAGGCAAAAATTGCGTTTGAGAAAAATGGGCACAATAAAATCAGAGTGTGTGCCTGTAAGGAACAGTCCTCCAGATAAGTATTGCTAAAGTTCCAAATATGTAGCCCATAAAACACAGAGGATATTTGTACTGTGGCTAACGTTCAACACTGATCATTACTGACTGATCATCACAAACAAATCAACCTGTGACGTTAGCTGGAAGAATACAGGATGTCAAAAGAAACTAAAAAAATCCCAGGAAACAGCCACTTGATGAGCAAACAGTTGAATTTAGAGTGTCATTCAAGGATATCGACAAGAGCATTATTAAAGTTGCAACAATGTACCAATTTGCAATTCATTCATATTTCACAATAGACAGCCCCCCCTTCTTCCAGCTAATGTTGACTATTACCAGTAAAAAACACAATAACAACCATTTATTGAGAATTTTCAGTGTGCCAGGCACTGTGCCATGAGCTTTAAAAGCTTTCTGTGACCTAACTCTAATAGCAAATATTTAAGTAGAACTTGCTACGTGCCAGACATTGTTCTAAGCTTTTCATGTGTATTCATTTACTTACTCATCACAAAAGCCCCATGAGGTAAGTACTATTATTATCACATTTTACAGATGAGGAAACTGAGGCACAGCAAGGTTAAACAATTTGCCCAGGGTTATGTATCTAATTAAGAGGCAGAGTAAGAACTCAAACCCACGCAGTCTGCTCCAAAGTCCATGTTCTCAACTCTTACCTCATAATTGCATCTTCAAAATAGCTCTTGAAATACATATTGCAATTGCTCTCTTTTTATAAGTAAGGAAATTGAGGTTTAGAATGATTAAGTAATTTCTCTAATTGAACAGCCAAGCAAGTGAGAGAGCCTGGGCTTGAACTCAGGGGTTTCCGGCACCAAAGCCTAGGGGCCCGAGGCTGGAGTTATTTCTTGTTCCTGTTGTGGTTCATTAGCTGTGAGTATATACTCATTCTTCCTACTCAAATATCAGGTCAACATATTTGAATGGTTACTGGGGGCTGGACACTGTGCTTGATGCCAAAGGTTAGATGGTCCCTCCCTTCAAAGAGCTTACACTCTAGCTGTGGAAGGGCTGATGCCGAAGTTGTCATTCAAGTACAAAATAATCTCTTCCCCATATTCTTTGTCACCCACAAAGACTCCTTGCCGTTGGTGGCTATACCTATGGGTGTAAAGAAAAATATTGACGTCCCTGCCTCGGTCAAAAGTATCTCTGATAACAAACTGGTATTTTTGTTGATGCTAATTATCAAATTCTCTAAGCCATCTCATGTTGCTTGAAGCTATTGTTGAACTACTCTTGTGGGATGAGCTCACTTTCTTTTGCCCATTCTGAATGACGGTCCTTCTGCATCTCCCCACTCTAGCCTTTATCGTTATGTCTGCCACAGGCCATTGAGTTGTGCTGAGTAAGGCATCACTTCTAGAAATGGCCATGCTCAAGGACTTCAACAGCAGTACTGAGGGACATTAACAGAACATCTAGGGAGACCTACAGTGTCTCATTGGTAGCGTCAAGAATAACCTTTCTGAATCTGCCACTTATTGGCCATGTGATCTCTGGTTACTCAATTTCCGTGTGCCTCGGTGTCCTGTCTTGCATTATGTGTATAACACTAGGATCTTTCACTAGTGTTGTTGTGAGGATTAAACAAGTTAATACATGTAAAGCACTTAGAACAGTGCCTGGATGGTTGATGCTTAATAGATGTCAGCTGGTGCTGTTGTTGCTTATTTTTCTTCTTCTCCTCCCCCTCCTCCTCCTCCTCCTCCCCCTTCTTTCTTCTTCTTCTCCTTCTGTCCTTGCCTTCTCCTCCTCCTCCTCCAGCTCTATCTCCACCTCCTTCTTCTTTTCTTCCTCGTCTTCTTCCTCTTCCTTCTTCTTCTTTATTATTATTATAATAAAATTCAGCGTTTTCTAAGAGTTTCCTTTGTCTTAAGAGTTGATAAGATACACATAGTATTAACTCTTTCAAATGGAGAGAGAACATGCTGGTACCCTCAGTTTTATTTTCATCAACTCTTAGCACATCTGAGCCGTATTTAACGAAAAAAAAATTTTATAATCTACATTGTCTAAGTAATAATTGGTCTGAATAATATTTTGACTATATTCTATAACACCTTAGTAGTGTAAATGGATCTAAAAGAATCCTGAATTGCATTTGGTTTGTGGAAGTATGATCTCTGACAAAAAAATACAGAGAAATTCAAACTTGCCAAAAGGCAAAAGAATTAAATAAGTGGCGTGTCTTTCATTTAAAACTCTGTATTCCCATGAGTCTTCTGAAATAAAAAAAAATGGGTTGAGGAGGTGTGTTGTTATTGTTGGCACTGTTGAGTATATTGATGCATTCTGGAAGTGATCAGAAAAGGTTAAGTCACACGGTGATATCTATCAACCTCTTTTCAAGAAGTGTGAGCAAGTGTTCAAATTAGCTGCTATACAGTTTTGAATTAGATATTTGTCCTTGATCCTCTCACTAAAGTCTTTGTCATTGGCCACCGTGTCTTTACGGAAAAGCTTCTGGTTCTTATTGACCTACATTAACTTCAGCTATTACTTCATCCCCGCATGACTCCAGGCTGTGTCCTAAACCACAAACCCATTGTTTCACATCATGAAAAACGTTCTCTACTATCACAACCTGTGGTAAGAGAGAGGCTTTAATATCTTCTTGATATAATAGTATCTGAGAAAGTTGCCATTAATGTGTATCAATACTAGAAAAGTAGCAAATGCATGATGGTTGTGGCTCTTTTGTTTTCTGAATTAATTGACTGGCATAAAGGACGACAATATTGGACTCTAAATCAAAAGGAGGTATCTCTAAGAGGTTAGCTACAGCACAGCTTCTGGTAACAGGAAGCATGGAGAGAAATAAGTGACAAACCTCTGGGAGGTCAGAATGAACCTCTCTGGGTGCAATTCAACAAAGGAGCAAAAAAAGAAGAAAGAGGAAGAGGAGGAGGGGGAGGAGAAGGTATCACCTACCTATAGCTTAGTAACAAACTACCCCAAGATTTAATCACTTGAAAGAACAGGTCTGGGACTAGGGTGTGGCTAGTGACCATGCACTCACATGGCCCTGGGAGCGAGTGCCTCCTTAAATTTTGTACTCTAGGTTCCTGGCTTGCCTCACCCTAGTCCTAGCTCTCTAAAACGACAAAAAATATTTGTAATCTCTCATAGTTTCAGGGGTTCAGGAGCTTTGGAACAGCTCAGCCAGAAGGTTTTAGCTCAGGGTCTCTCATGAAGTGCATTCAAGATGTCGGCTGGAGTTGCAGTCATCCAAAGGCTCAACTGGGGCAGGAGGAGCTGCTTCCAAGGTGGCTCCCTCACCCAGCTGGCAAGTTGGTGAATGGCTGTTGGCGAGAACACAAAGATTTCATCCCAGGCACGTCCTTTCCATCAAGTGTGTCTATCTAGAAAGGACACCAGTCCGTAAAATCCCAGCTTTTGCTAGCGGGGTGCTAGATGATTTGGGCAGTAGAAAAGATAGAGTAACTTCCGTTAAAGATGGCTCCTTCCATTGACGTGGCTTTGTTCACAGGATCTAGGGCTTCATTCACCTATTCCCGGGTGATCTTTACAGTCTCTGTGATTGACTGACATACAATTGTCCACCCATGTTCTTTGCCTGTTACATACAAAGTTACTACAAATAAGTACCACAAAGTTTTCTATCCCTCAAAAGATTAATGTAATTATTTCTAAAAAGAAGGCCTTTTTGATTTTTCAAACTTGACATTGACTTCCTTTCTGCCTGTTTGGAGGGCACAGGCAGGCAGATAGTCCTACTTTCTTCATTTTGTGGTCAACCTCTCTCCCTCAATCACTGAACTGCCCAGAAACTTATCATACTTTCTGCTGAACCAAAACCCTGAAGTTAGCACATGGATCTTCCTTTTCACCCAAGAGTGCAGTGATTTTTTCTTAATTCAGAGAATGCTGTACCCCAGGGACTTCATCCCTAAAGACTCCAACTCCTTCCCTCCTTCTCCTTGACTGAGTAGTCCCCAGCCATCGGGACGGGGGATCTGCATCACACCCAGAACTGTCTCCTGGCTGAGGCTCCCTGGAAGCCCTCCATAAGAATGGAAGGAATGTGTCTGTCTTTAATCCTGAGGTTGTCCATCAGAATGAAGAGTCCGTGTGCAGATGCCCTTCACTGCTCTTTTGTCCCTGTGTCTTATCATGGCTCTCCAGCAGGGCCTCTGATTTCCACCCCTCGCTGGGGGTGTCTGGGTCACTTTTTAGCTTGCATCTCTGTTTGCAAAGATATGTATCCAATTCCTCACACAATGAAAGAATAACAACAACATGAATTACAAATGTTATGATGCATTATGCTTTGATTAAATAAGGAATGTGATCGGCTGAACCCAAAAGGATACAACTAGAATCTCGTCAAGAGAAAAGATGAATGAACAGAACTACAGTGACATCTGCTGGTCCCTCCCATAGAGTTGTTGGTTTAAGTGTCATCAGAAATGTGTGGTGGAAGGAAATAATAATGGTGATAATTTCATGCTTAAAATAAATCCTTAAAATGTGCTTTTATGTAAAAACATAAGTTCAACTGTTTTAATTGGTATGTCATGAATGAGAAACCAAAATTCTTTGGAATAGAAGGTGAAAATTATTTACTCTATAATTGCTCATAACAGGAATGGAAAAGACCACTTGTGTCATCATTTTAGCACAAAATCACCCACACCCACACACCACAGTAGCTAGACATGTCAGTCTGGAAAAGAGGGTGAGTGTGCAAAATGAAAGGGTTCTACTCAGAAGTATCTCTGTCTTAAAATATTGGCTTCTTCAAATGGTTCCAAAAGAAGCTGAGTTCCACGGGACACGAATTACCCTCCCCACCCAGGATGTACAACGCCTTGCACGGTTTCTCTGTAAAGAAATGTCTACTGCTGTGATGCTGAGACACATTAGAAAAACATTAAGATGTAATCAGGCACTCCCTGGGGGCCAGGGCTTCAGTGGGATCAATAAGCTTTGCCACCCTGTTGGCTTCCGTTTGGGCAAATCTTCAATTACCAATATTCGTTGCCCTCTCTGCCAAAAAATGAAGTGAGATCCTGCTCGGAGGTTCAGCAACCTGAGCACAAAATACCCGAAGCTGCCTCCCTGGAGCCTAAGAAGTCTCAGTGTTGCATTCCCTTGAGCATTTCTCGGCCAGAGCCTTTTGTAGAAAGGACAGGGTTTTTGTTGGACCCCCAAAGCAGTATCACAAAGGGAGCCGTCATCTGGACTCTGGATAATGACCATTCTGTTTTCAATGAAATACAAACCCGCATGGATATTTTTTTTCCAAGCTCGACCCTAAATGCCTTCAGTGTACGGTGTCCACAACAATAGATGATAAAGCTTTCCTAACAGACTTACTTAGCAAAAAAATTAGTAGAGATTGTGTTTTTCAGAAATTATCGAAATTATTTTTAAATGGTCTGCATGTACCTTAGCTTTGGGGGCCCGCATGACAAAAGAGGAGCATTGCTTTAGGAACAAAGGAACTTTTCGCTTCTGTCTCGTGTGCTTGGGCTGTGGGGCTGCTCTGAGTGGGGAGGCAGAGCTGTCATCTTGCTGTGCTGAAAGCATCCTTATCCCACATCTGAATAAAGGACAAAGAGACCCCATCCAGGCAGTATGTGGGGATGTGCACATCTAACAATAACCATATATTGTGTGGAAGTGCAAGTGTGGACAGTCTGCACTTCTTGGAAGCTAAGCTGCATTACAGCTATCTGGGTTCCTTTTAATGACTCTGAGGGACAATGTATCACCTATGAGTCTAAAGCACATTCGATAAAACATCTTGGAGTCAGTGCCTGTGGAATTCATTTTCCAGAGACAGCCACGCTGGGGGATTTGGTTTCTAAGTTTTTTTTTTTCTTTCTTTCTTTTTGTGTCTAAACTGCAAAGCTACTTTTTTCCCCTCTATCATCTTTCGGCCCTGGGTGAGTCTGCACGATGATTCATCATTGTTTCAGCAGGGTTTCTACAAGGGAAGATTACTAAACTACTCAATTGTTAATTGATTATCATAATAGTCACATTCTATTTGCAGTGATTCCTGAAAGCAAGGTATGCCCTGGGTAGTTCTCAGTAGTCCGGGATTTGCAGACCCATAGCCAGGCTGGCACATCCTCTAGGGACACATCCATCTGGCCCTGACAGTGCCACATCCATTATCCCCACAAATAATGCTAAGGGATGTAGTATTGGGTGAAATAGAGAGTATTGTTTTCTGTAGTTTCTTCCATTTGCAAGATGTTTAACAGTTCTTTTTTCTGAGTAATTCTGACATGATGCCTGTTTATAAGAAGAGGAAGAGTTCTTTTTCCAGAATCCTTCTCTACCTCCCTGTGGCCAAAGACTTCAGGCCCCCTGGGGTCTGTGGGCTGTGGGCATAGCTCTATCTACTGAAACATGGTTCAGCTTGTGACTCAAATTCTTTCATTAAAGAGCCACATTGTCACATTCATTCATTCAGCCCTGCATTTGGTCATCAAAAGCCCTTTACTGGCTGCCCTCTTTGCCTCAGCCCCTTGCTCAGGCCCTGGGGACACAATAGTGCACAAGGGGTGCCTTCAGGCTAATGGGGTAGAAAGACAATTACCTTGACCAGAACAAGAGGATATCATTTGTGTGGTGGCAGCACAGAAAAGGGAGGCAGGAGTCAGGGAAAGCTTCCCAGAGGAAGGGACATTTGAGCTGAGTTTTAAAGGGCATGGAATTAACTGGGTAAAAAAGGGAAAGTATGGTCTAGGCAGAGGGAGCATCACAGAGAAATGATACCACAGCTGAGTTCAAATAAACAGTTATTCCCAAGTGTCCAGAGGGAAAGTAGTATGTAAGTGGGGTCTGACAGTGACGAGTGGATCAGGGAATAGAGAACCCCCATACACAGAGCCTAAAAGTGTAGCTTGATGACCCGCTCTATTTAACATTTGCTGAGCACCTACTGTATACAGGGGACAGTCCCACATGCGGTAGTTGGGTGGGATTGGGAGGAAAACCATCTTTATTCTCAATAACAAACACACATTGAGTGCCCACTGCATACCAGGCGAGCTGTTGTGTCCTCTCCTTTTGCTATTGTATTTAATTCTCACAACAAACATACAAAGTAGGTATTGTCATCTCAGTTTTACAAATGAGGAAACAAACGAGTCCTGAGAGGTAAGAATGACTTGCCCAAGATAAAACATGTAGTTTGCAACACAGCTGGGATTAAAACTACAAAGAAGACAGAAGAAGCTTATGAGTCAACATTTCCAGTGCTGCAAGACCAGAGAAGAGAGGGGGAGCAAGGGGAGGGGAATGTTAAATTTGGCGTGATACTCCCCCTGATCAAGCCAACATGTCCCCTTGTACCAAAAAGGAACCCCGAGCCCAGACTTTCCGGAAATGCCTGTGTGGACATCCTCCAGGCGGGAAAGCTCCACAGAGATGGCTTCCTTGTTCCTTCTGTTGCCCCTCTCTCCGTCTCCAAGCCCCCCAGCCTTTAAACACCTTCTCCTCTCCCGAAGTAGCCCCAGCCTCTGACCTATCAGCCACCGGTAAAGGCATAAGTCCCCTCTTAGGTCGTATAAATTCCCATGGCTCCTGGCCTGGGTGGCAATTCCCACCAATTCCCACTTCAGACAATTCTCAATCTGGGAAGAGGGAAGTAGAAAGATTCACATCCAGGAAAAGAAGGATCAAGAGACTATTGAGATGATTCTCAACACTGGGTTGCAGTTTCCTTTACAGAATACTTGTTTCTTATCAGTTGTCCCTGATTAGTTTTCAAAATATTAAAATCCATAAGTAAACATCTTGTCCTGTTCGGGTTAGTTTCTTGCCAGTAGCTCTCATTAGGCTTATAAATTCTGTTTTAACCTCCCCTGTCCCAACCCCCAATATTCTCTTAACCTGACACCAGAAGGTCCGATAACCGATCACATAATTCCTGGGTCACAGTCTCCCCTATAACAAGGGGAGAAGTGTAGTCTCACCAATATAGAAAGCTGTGAAAAGGAAAGGATAATCAAGGACTTCTTAAAATAACTAAAAGTTGCCAGATGTGCTTAGAAATAGAATGTTTTATAAAGTAGAGACATTTGTGAAGAAACAGAATGCTTCAACATAAGCTGAAATGTAATGAACACATGAAAAAGGAAAAGAAGGCTGTGGAAACAGTCATGAAAGGATCAAGCCAGTGTGCAGGGAATATGACCGGAGGTTTCTAGACAATGTAGGCCTTACTTATTTAGGCCTGAATTCCCCTGGTAAAATTTTGTTGTGCCCAACCTTTGAACCCTAACCCAACTGGACAAAGTCAGAACTTAACCACGTGTTGGGTGCTCCCTTGTTTAGATAGCATGTTGGCTGCTGGCTCATTGTCTCTTTGGTCTCTGAGTTCTCCAATATTCAAAAGAAGATGCTGAAAGGAACATGAAGAGAGAAAAAGATAGGAGACTTTGTCGGGAGTTTTAAACTTTCTTATTGAGTTAGAAGAAGCCCCTGGGAGAAGATGCTTTAGATGTTTGGGCCTTCTGGGTTCACTGTTGCCATAGAGAAAAAAGAGCTTGATGATTTAAAAGTAGTCAGGACATGTGAGGGACTCAAAGAGACGACTGGAGGAAGGTGTCTGTCTCACAATTTCACTTTTATGTGGCATTAAGGCTGTGACCGATATTGTCATCATTTACAGGATATATTTCCTCAGAAAAGCGTGAGAAATCTTGGCTTTTGACTGTATAAAGAGAAAACTTTCCAGCTTTTACCCGAAATCTTTATCCCATGATTCACAGCGTTAAGGAAAGGACTTAGGCACTCAGGGGAAGGGATTTCGAATTCGTGTTGCACTGCTGGTTTGTGCTGCAAATTTTGGCAGGTTTCCTTACTTCACTGGTTTTACAATATTAACCCTTTGCAGCCAGAGCACAAATGATGAGGAAAGTTGTAAATACCAAAGTGGTAAGCACCTTTGTGGCATTGTTCTCTTAAGTCAACCAAATATTAGACAAGACGTTCTAATATAGGGATCCTGACATTTAGAACAGGGCAGTTTCTTTGACTTCCCTGAAGTAAAAGACCCAAGGTGGTTGGAGATGTTTACAGTAACCAGAAGGAAATGAGATGAATAAATAATCACCTCCGGCTAATTAGCTGTCCAAGAAGACTGTGTCAGTAGTTTCCCTCACGTCCCCTCCCCTACCACAAATGCCTGAGAGTAGTGAAAAGGGTCGTATGCTATGGGTTACCAACTTCGTGAACATCAGTGGGGTCAGCCTCAAAGTTTGCCCAGGTTAGCCCAGTTTGACACATATCCGGTACCTCTTATGGGCTGAATTGTGCCCCTCTAAAATTTATATGTTGAAATTCTAATTCCAAGTACCAGCAATTGGAGATAGGCCCTCTAAAGAGGTAAGTTAAACGAGGTTATTACTGTGGACCCTAATCCATCTGACTGGTGTCCTTATAAGAAGGCAAAATGAGGACACAGACATACACAGAGGGAAGAGCCTGTGAAGACGTTGGAAGAAGATGGTCATCTATAAGCCAAGGGGAGAGGCCTCAGAAGAAACCCCCCTGCTGATACCTTGATCTTAGACATCTAGCCTCCAGAATTATGAGGAAATAAATTTATGTTCTTTACACCACTCACTCGGTGGTATTTTGTTATGGCAGTAGCAAATTAATACAGTGGTAAAGAAAAAAATAGAAGAGTCAATCTATAAATGACGATTCTTAGGAAATCTGAAATCTGTAGACATTATGGTGAGCAGCTGACACTATAAAGTATGGCCGAGAGTCTGACATTAGCTCTTCTGCTCATGACTCAGATGAGCTCAGGCAAGTTTGCAAACCTTTCTGAGGACCAAATCCTTCTTTTGTGAAATGAGGATAATGATCCTTGATTATATACCATATATTTACAGAAGAAGTTCTCCGATGAGCATATAAAGATGAATGACATTATCCTGTTCTGGTGATGCCTAAGGTGATTTAAATTAAGGAGAGAGAGAGATGTTCATAAATGAGAATTGCAACACAGTGAGATATCCACTTCAGTAGAAATATGTCCATGTGCTTCCATAGAAATATGTTCATGTGCTAAGGTTGCATCAGATTAACTTTTAAGAGCGAGGTCAGGAAAAACTTCACAAAGGTAACAAGTAGACTGAGTTTTAAAGTAGAAGTTCACATAGCAGAAAATGAGACAAGAGGACTTTGGGATAAATAAGCATGCCCAAAGGCATGGGCGCCCAGAAGGGCAAGACAGGCTCAGAGAATAGTGAGTAGCTGGTGTGAGTAGAGAGCCTCACCAAGACAGGCAGAACATGAGACAGGAAAACTGGGTTGGTGTCAAATCATAAACGGTCTTGAATGCCTAGACAGGCTGTCTAAACTTTAT